>NW_009704547.1:0-2025 GCF_000703405.1 Apaloderma vittatum
CCAGGCAGACAGTAAGATGGGAAGAAGATGCCGTCCAGTAGAGTCGTGCTATTACATTGCAGCCGCACATTTGGCTGAGTTGCTGTTCTGGCAGCAGCTGCATGCCAATCCGAGGTTTATTTGGGGCTGTCTGTCTGTGAATTTTCCTTTTACCACAAGTGCAAGTTTTCTTTGAGATTGGATTCTTTCTACCTATAGGAAATGGAGTGGGGATCAGCTCCTCATTCTGTATAGGAAAAGATCTAGACAGTAATTTGCTCTGCCTTTTAGGATCCTCAGCTCAACACCTCTCCATCTTTCTAGATGCCAGCTCCAATATTTGACTACACTTACTGTGATTTTTTTATTAATTTTTTTTTTTAACTAGTATTCTGGTGGAGCAGCCCTTGTCCCAGCTTGTCATGGGCAGCTACCATAGCACCCTGATGGTTTAGGTTCTCGGTGTTTTGGCACTGGAGGCTCAGTGCCGATGTCCTTGCCGCTACCGTCGGCTCTTCTGACTCAGGCTGGGCTTGCTTACTGATAAATTGTTTGTCCTTACAGTCTGATGGTTTGTCATTGTCCCATTCCTGTGGCAGCAGCGAGGCATTGTGGCTTTGTCTTCTCAGAGCGGCTGCTGCTCCGACGGTAGGAACTTTCCGGGTGCAGTTCTGCACTCTCTCCTCCCTGAGCTCCGAGAAGAGCAAACAAGATCTCGCTCATGCCTTTTAGGGAGTTGAGAGCACCCCAGGAGCATTTTTGCAGATGCAGGCATTTGTCTTTCCAATTGAAAGCTGGATGGCCCAAACTCCCCGTTCTGTAGCACTCGCTGTGGTTTGTGGGTGATTCTGTCACTTCGGGGTGTTTGTATCGTGAATTCTCTGCAGCTTGAGCAACATACTGAATAATCGATACAGCTTTTTTGGATTTTCTCTTTTACCTCTCTGTTCAGAGGTGCATATATGCCAAGAGGGATTCTATTAATTTCTTAAAGCATTTGTAGCCAATTTCATTGCTTTGTTCTTTATTTTAGCCTTTTAAGGTCTTCATCAGGTTTGCTCACTGCTTTAGTTCCTGAGATCTAGTCCATGAGTTGTTCTGGTAGCTTTTTGTCCTCACCTGGTCTGTGGCTGTTAGAATTAGTAACCCTGGCAGTCATTCTCGAGGGTGCCTTCGTGTCGCGGTGCTGAGCCATCGGTGCTGCTGGTGGCCTTCTCAACCCTGCGTGTTCTGCACGTCAGCTCTCTGTCACTTGTGCATGATTCGGTACTTTTTGGATCAGAGCCTTCTGCAGCAGTCTCCTGCATGTCAGGTAAGGCTGTGTCTGGTAGATTTAGTTCTCTCTGGATAGTGAATGTGACACAAAATGGAACAGGTAGTGCCGAAGGCCACAGGGCAGTCACTAGCCTTGTGGCCTGTACATTTTCTGTGGGCTCAGGAGTCTTGACCGCCTTCGGGTTGCCGCTCCGGAGTAGAAGTTCCAAGGAACTACATTTCGAGTTCTCTGCCTCCAGCTCGTTTTAATGGAGATTATTTGGGTTTGACATCCTGTAGTCCTGACTTATTTCGGGGCTCTCGGAGAATTACCGAGGGCGGTGGAATCCTTTGTGCTGAGGCTGGCGGGACGCTCTTGCCTGGCCTCGAGTTCTGCAGCTCCCGGGGGGTGGCAGGAGGCGTTCGTGGTGGGTCTGTGCGGCCGAGGAGGGCAGAGGGGCTTTCCCCGTGGCGAGGAGCTGCATGGGGACACCGGTAGCTCTGGGTGACTGCGGTCTCTGTGCTGGGAAGGCGCTTGTCTCAGCCTCTCATGCGGAGCACCCCGTCTCTTCGTTTTCTCTCCCGCTCTCTCCCCTGACGATCCCCTCTGCAGGCACCTGCAGCCCCTCGGCCCGCTCACCTGCCGGGCAGGGAGACCCGCTTTGTAAGTGCCTTTGGTGTGCGGTGTGCGCTGCTGCTCCGCGCTGCTCTCACCTGGCGCCGCTGCTCTTCACCCCTTCCTTCCTTCTTTCCTTCCTTCCTCCCTCCCTCCCTTCCTCTGGCCGGGGCCCG
>NW_009704547.1:2219-8182 GCF_000703405.1 Apaloderma vittatum
GGGGAGCTGTTGGAGCCTCCTCACAGAGCTGAGGAACCGGGAGGACCTCCTGCGGGCGGGCTCCTGACTGCTCCCCACGTGAACAAGAAGGTAGGGCAGGGTTAGTGTGGGACTTGGGGGCTTTTTCTTGCAGCAGGGAAGGGGCTGGGGAGTTTTGTATTTCTTGTGTGGAGCTGAATAAACTAAAGGTTTGTTGTACGGACTCCAAATTTACATCTGTATTTCTGGTTTCAGGCTTCCATTAGCTTCATTACATCGCAGGATGACAGTAAATCAGTAAGTATATCTGCCACAAGACCTTGTTGTTGTGTCCTTGTGCACTCCCCAGCCCACAGAGCTTGCCGCTTCCCTCGATGTGTGCTCAGGTCCAGCCCTGCAAGTCTCACTGTTGGCTCTTACTTTATTCCTCTGCTGCACCTCAAGCTTGTACAAATGCACTAAGTCTTAAACGCTGTCACTTGCAAAATCTGATGCACGTGTGTTTGCAGCTTTTATTCCTGTTTACCTTTGCAGCTTTCGCTCATGTTGGTTTTTGCTGGCTTACTCATTTCCTGCTCTCTGTAGGTGCTTTGTTCACTTCCACACAGCATCCAGCAGTGCTGACATCTGGGACAAATGTGACTCCTTTGTCTGCATTTCCAGCCCTAGCTGGGTCTCAGTTCATTTTCATCCCCAGCTTTTGCCAATACCCATTTCTGGCTGACATTTCCCTACTGCATGTTCTGTTCATGCTGCTTACATTCTCCGAGCTTTGACGTGCTCGCGTCGTACCCATCTGGCCCTTGCACCTGCTATTTGTGTGGCAGATTCTTCCGTGTGTCCTGGCCTTCTCTGTAACCCACTGGTCCTGTCATGATTTGTCTGAGTCTCTTTGCCTGCCCCAAACGCTTGCATGAGAGGCGTTGTTTGGCGTTTGCTTCAGTAGCTCTCCCTCCCAGCTTGGTGCTGGAGCCAGCAGCACGGCTGCGGAGTTGAGCTCAGGTGCATGATTTGTCATGTTCACGTGCATGGCAGAGACGTCCTCCCGCCCTAACTGCTCGTTTCTCTTCTCTCTCTCTCTCCCCCCTCTCTTCCTCTGCCTTTCCGCTGTTGTGTGGTATTGACGTGAGCAGACCAAGCCAGGCGTCATTCAGCCTCTTGCCCGAGTGCGACAAAGCGCTGCCTCACATAATTCGGAGGACGGGGACAGCCCCAATCCCTTCCAGCAACCTGAGCTGTGCTTCAGTGTCCAGACCGCTGTAAGTGGCCCGCAGTTCCTTCTCGCTACGCTCTGTCCACCTGCCCTAGGTTGCTCTAGTGCCACTTTTTCTGGTGGGTAGGCTCAACGCACCCTCCCGTGGTGACGTTCGAGTTTGAAGATCACATGCCCTAGCTAAGGCTGCTCTTGTTTGCGCGTCACTACTTGCCCTGGGGAAGAACCCATCCTCTTCAGGGACGGAGTCACAGTCACTGCATCCGCTTCGTCTGTCTGATATGGATGGGCCTCACCAGCCAGTCTTGTGTCTTCACTTACCCGTTGCAGAAGTGAGCGAGCTTGAAACTGCCTTGTGACTGAAATCCCCAGAGCAGCTGCAGTTGTAGATCCTTATTTGTGAGGTGTTGTGTCCTGTTGAGGCATAAATCCTTCGGAACCTTTGTCTGTCGATGTCTTGCATCTCAGATCAAGAGCCAACACCATCTTTCTGATAATAAAGTTTTAGGATTTGCAAAATGATTGGTTTTGAAAGATGGATATTTCCTGGGCTGTCATGACAGAAGACTTGAATACCTGCAGTGTAACCCTTCTCTTTTTATTGAAGCTTGTATGACATGATGCCAAATTAGAGACCTGACTTGCAGACAACCAGCTATATATTATCCATGTAATCGGCCAAGATTCATGTATTTTACAGTCTGTTCTTTTCTTGATGTGCTGTTCTTTAGCCTGTGCAGAAGGGAACATCATCAAACAACATAATTTGACCTCAGTCCAGGACAAATAAAAACCACCTGAAACGGGGTTAGTGTAGCTAGACTGAAGTAATGAAGCAACTAAAGGAGTTTATTTTCCTAGTAGGAAGGAGGGTAGTGGTGTCACTTCCCCCTACTCCCATTCATTTTGAATGCTTTGAGCAGATCATCCTGCCTCTTCTTGCTCCCTGAATGTCACAGGAGCGGTCACAGGGAAGACAGGTGAGGAAAAGCCCAGCAAGCACAAGTGATAAGCGGTAGGAGGGCTCTCTTGAACCTTATGTTTCTGAGTAAGTGGAGTTCTGTTAAGGGAAGATTTGAGGTCAAAGGCAGGTCTTCTCCAGGTTATAGATCCCCGAATGGGTTGCCACTTTGGTTGAGGAGACTGTGACCATTACCCTCGAAGTACGTATGAGTACACAGTGGTCCTTGCAGTACAGCAGCCACTGCAAAAAACAAATGAAACGGATCCCCATTCGTTCCCCTTGTGTTGCCTGATCTAGTTGAGAGACATCCCTGGCCATGACAGGGAGGTTGGATTAAATGATCTCTGAGGTCCCTTCCAGCCTAGGCCAATCTAGGATAGGTCCCTCCGTGTGCGAAAGGCTCCTTTAGTCAGAAATGCCAGATACAGCCAGGGCTTATCGTTAATTTTCTTATAAACTAGATGTGGCTCTTTCGGTCATAAGTAGGGGTCAGAGTCAGCGGTGCAGCTGTCCCGTCCCTGCCCCAAGACCTGGTTCAGGCAGGCACGTGCCACTGGAATTGGGTGGAAATCCTTAAGGCCAGTGACAGCGAGACGGCCCCATGGCCGAGAGATCAGTCACAGAATTGTGGCCAGGTCCGTGAGGATCGGTACAACCAGCAGTGTCATTTCTCCACCATCCAAGAACTGAACTGAGGCTGTGATACCCGTGCTGCTGCGTACAGCGTGTACAACACGCCGCTCGTGTTTCTGCCCCAGGCTGCACGAGCCGTCCCCTGTGTATTCCACTTCTTGGGGTTTGCAGGCTGAGGGTTGTGCTGTGCTTCCCTCATGGCTGTGTTTTTTATGACATTGGTGGTTATTTTACCTTCTGTCTTTGTCCCTGTAGCAAAAGCCACCTTCACCACCCTCTCCTGATGAGATCCCCATCAACGTCAAGCAAGCGTACAAGACCTTTGCGGCAGTGCCCTTGTCACACCCACTGCTCGAGACGCAGGTAACTGGTGCTGCCGGGGGGATGTTGCACAAACCGTGGTACCAACAGGAGATCGAGCGTTGTGGGGGAGCCAGGGAGGTGTCCTGGTAAGAAGGAGGCAGTGATCCCTTTCCTCCGAAGCAGCTGCGGGGAAGTAGAGCATGCTGAAGTCCCCAGGGAGTTGGAGTCTGTTTGCATCATGGGCAGGCACCTGCAGATCCTGTCCATAAACACGTTGAGTCCTGAAAGCTCACTCAATTTCATGGCAGTTATTCTCCCTGAGTATTAGGATGCTGTAGCCAAACCGTGCTGTCCTGACAGAAAGAGATTCTCTGAACTTCCAGAGTCCAGGGCCAGGCTAAACCTGTTCTGAGAAATTTTTAATTCGATTTTGATCTTTAACTTAATTGGGACTATTCCTTCTCCCCTCCACGTGTTTGAGTCGTGGAACCATTCAGGCTAGGTAAAGCCTCTGGAGGTCATCTGCCTCGGACCTCCATGCAGAACAGGGCAGCCTTTGGCATGCCAAGTATGAGTTCTCAGCTTCCAAAAATGGAGATTTGGAGGTCGCTGTGGGCAGCGTGTGACCATCCCTGCTGTGAAAAAGTTTTGTTCTATGTGTTTTATCAGAATTTCTTTCACCACAACTCATGTCTGTTGCCTGTCATCCTTGCATCTCTGAGATGTCTGACCTTGTGCTCTGCACACCTCTAGGAAGGGGAAAGCAGGAGTTTGATCCCTGTCTCCTGAGCCACCACTCTTCCGGGCTGACAAGTACAGCGTCCCACCCTCTTTCAAACTGTCACATCCTGCAGCCCCCTAAATCATGCAGCCCAGAAGGCCAACCATATCCTGGGATGCGTTAAGAGGAGTGTAGTCAGCAGATAAGAGAGGTGATTCTCCTGATTTGCTCTTGTGAGACCCCACCTCGAGCACCGCATCCAGTTCTGGTGTCCCCACCAGAAGAGGGACATGGAGCTGTTGGGACGAGTCCAGAGGAGGCCACCAAGCTGACCCAGGGGCTGGAGCAGCTCTGCTGCGAGGACAGGCTGAGGGAGCTGGGGGTGCTCAGCTGGGGAAGAGCAGACTCGGGGGCACCTTGTCCCTGCTGCAGTGCCTGAAGGGACCTACAGGGAGGCTGGGAGGGACTTTGGACAAGAGTGTCCAGCGACAGGACAAGGGAAATGGGTTGAAACTGCAGGAGAATGGGTTTAGGCTGGATCTTGGGAAGAAATTCTTCAGCGCGAGGGGGGCAAGACTGTGGCACAGATTGCCCAGAGAGGCTGTGGCTGCCCCCTCCCTGGAGATGCTCAAGGCCAGGTGGGATGAGGCCCTGAGCACCCTGGGCTGATTAAGGGCATCTCTGCCCATGGCAGGGGGTCGGGTTAGAGGATGGGATCTCTGAGGTCCCTTCCAACCTAAGACATTCTAGGGTTCGATGACTCTGTGGTCTCCCCCTCAACACGCTGCCTTTTGTTCATGGCACTTTTGCACAGAGGAGCCCCAGGCTGGGCGCGCTGCTCTCCTGAGTGCAGAGCTGAGGACAAGCTGCTTCCCCAAAGCTGTCAGCTGCTCCCCGTGGCAGCGCTGTGCTGCAGAGCCTCGTCACCCGTGCTGCGGAGCATTGCCCGCGCTGCTTTCCCCACTGCCCTTCCCGAAGAGCTTGTGCCTGTGGCCGGCAGCTCTCCCGTGGTGTGAGACCCGCGGGGCTGTCTGTCCGTAGGCAGCTGTGCCATCGCTGCGTTTACTCAGCTGAGGCAGCAAAACGCCGTCCCCTTCGACACCTCGCGTTGGGAAAGGCCCGCTGCTCTCTTCATCACCTCTCTGCTTTCCTTTTCACCTGTTCGTACCTGAGTTCTTGCTGGCACATCTTGATGCAAACACGATACCTTTTTCACAGGTTTCTTTCTACTCCAGCGCTGGCTGCTTGTTATTTTCTTCCTTTCTTTCTGAATCTTGACAGTCTCTTTCCTTACTTGTCAGTGGCAGTTCTCATTTTACCCTTACTGATTTCTGGTTCACAGACGGATTTTGTGGATCAGGTGATTTTTTTTTTTCCTCCCTGTGCTTCTGTTCATCCAATGTTCTGTTATTTATTCTGGTAAATACAGATTTCTTTCTTTCATGACAGTGTTTCCACTTCTTGGAAGTAAATTTTCAATAGTTGTATTTTTGATTTAAAGAAAGCGTAAGCCTCCTCCATCTTAAGCTAAGCTCTCTGCTACTGCTCTTCACCTTTTTCCTCATGTTGTTCAGTCCCTGCCCTTTTAAAAGTTGTAACCACCTGTTTCTTTTTAGCCCTCAGTTTAACCTAACTCCTTATTACTTGTGATGTTAAGCCTCAAGTGGCCTTGTCTTTAGAACATGCCTGTTTCTCTGCTTTCTTAGGACTCACCTGGTCAGACAGAGAACCCCAAAACTGCCCTGGAGGTGAGTTCTGGTGGCCGGAGCTGGAAGAGGGAGGGACTTGCAGAGGATTTGGGCTGTTGGGGCTGTGGACGTGGGGCTGGGGTGGAGGCGTGGGCACGGGGCGGGGATGGGATGAGGGTGGGGAGGGGATGAGGATGGAGATGAGAATGGGGATGGGATGAGGACGAGGATGGTATGAGGACAGGGATGAGATGGGATGGGATGAGGAGGGGGATGGCATGAGAATGGGGATGGGATGGGATGAGAATGGGGGTGGGATGAGGGTGCGGATGGGATGGGGTTGGGATGGGGATAGGATGAGGATGGGATGGGGAGAGGATGAGGATATGGGGATGGGGAGAGGATGGGGATGGGGATAGGATGGGGATGGGGATGGGGATAGGATGGGGATGGGGATAGGAT
>NW_009704547.1:8222-15159 GCF_000703405.1 Apaloderma vittatum
CACCCCCGTGGCTCTCGCAGGTGGCCAAGCCGAGCCCCTCCGGGCTGCACAGCCCCGAGCAGAGGTCCTTCCGCGAGAGGCAGAAGTATTTTGAAATCGAGGTGAAGCAGCAGCAGCTGGACAAGCCTCCCAAGCGTGTCTCCTTGGTAGGAGAGGACGACCTGAAGAAAATGAAAGAGGAGGAAGGTATGTTGGAATCTGTGCAAGGACATCTGGCCTGTTCAGTGGACCCTTTCTCTGTGGGAAGCATGAGAGAGCCCACACACCAGAAGCCCAGTGCTTCCAAAGGCCCTCAAGCGGTTTTTCATAACCACTGGTAGTACCTTGAAGCAAGTGAGTGTTCAGGAGTTTTGTGGATGCTCCACCGTTACCCTGTGGGCTGGTGGAAGTGCTGGGCTGTCAGGGTTTCTGGTAGTTGGTAAACCAACAAAATTGTAAACAGCTGCTACAAATGATGACGTTCCTTTGGAAATGGTTTGTTAGCGTTAGCGGGCTGGGGGAGAAACAAAGGCAGCCACGGAGAGGGTGCGGACCTAAACCAGCACAAACTTGGGGGCTGCTGAGCGTAAGGACCTGCACAGAGGTTACATCCGTGGGGTGGTTCAGCGAGTGCTCTGTGCTGTGAGGTGACTCCGTCTTCCTTTGGCAGCTCGAAAACTGCAGCAGAAACGTTCCCTTCTGTTGGAGGAAGAGGCAGAAGAGGAGGAGATGGTGAAGCAGGTGCCTGAGATGAGCGCGCAGTCCAGTGTCATCATTGAAGGGGTTGAGTACAAGATTGAGAGACTGAATGGAAGGAGCATCCATGCTCCAGCAGCTCGGTAAGACAAGACTCAGTACTGCCCACCTCTGTCAAAGGCGTCCAAGCATCAATATTTTCAGAGAAGAGAGCCGGGCAGTATTTCTTCAGCATAGAAATGGGCAGGTTTGCCCAGCTCTTTCTTTTGAGAAGAATAACTCCATCAGTTGTGTGCTTGGGTGTTGCATTTTTAGAGATAGCTAATTCAAGTAAGCCTTGGTGCTGAACCTAGGTTTGCGGATTTTTAGGCTTTTGTTTCCTGGTTCTCCTGAAATTGCCCTCCAGGTTGTCTTGATGCTGCTTTTTCTGATTCTAGGGCATAGAAGTGGGGAATGAGAAAAGGCTTCTCATAAGACTTCAGATGAAAATAAGGTGGCACTAGAATAAAGCTGACCTGTCCTTATCTGACTCTCTTCTGAGTCTATGGTACACTTTTTGCAAACACTTTTATTGTCAGTTTTACACTGGCTGAAAGCATTTATCCTGTCATTTTGAATCTCATTTCTCTCTGTTTTTTCAATCCAGTCTCTGTTGGGGAACTTCTCGCATAATGAATGTTCTGAGACCTTCCACCTCCTGTGCTGACAGGGCAGCTCTAAGGAAGGACAGCAGCCAAACGCAAACCAGCTGCTTGGTTTGATGTGAAGGCCTATTTATCCCCTGCTGGTTTCACATCGGAATGTGGGAGTTTAGAGAACAGTGAGGCTGGAGCCGTCGGATGACTTCCAGTTGCTTTTTAGTTATGCATGAGCAAAGGCCAGGCAGTGGAATAGACTGAATTTGTGTTTCCTGATTTTTTGTCATGATAGAACAGAAACTGAGATTTAATCAAAATAAACCTGAGCAGTAAAAATAAGGGCTCAGAGTCATGACAAACTTTCTCGCTGCCAGTCGAGCTGCAGTAACTGTGTGCACGTTCTTAACCTGTGGAGAACAGGCTTGTGTGACCTCTCGTGACAGAGCGAACGGAGCGGTACCCGCGTGTGCCCGGCTGGAGTGCGCAGGCAGTAACCACAGCTCAGCTGATGGAAGTTTGCAGGAATTCGGTGCTGAGTGTGAAGACTCGTGCGTCGAGCAGTTGCGTGTGGAGTGGCTATGCTGAGAGTCACTGCTCTGAGATCGCTCAGGATTTGTCCCTTAGCCCAGCTGTGCTTTCGCTTACAGCCCAGGAGGGTCATCCTTTGTTAGTGTTCACACATATCCCATAGCTTAGCTGGGATATTAGGAAAAATTTCTTTACTGAAAGAGCAGTGAGGCATTGGAACGGGCTGCCCAGGGCAGGGCTGGAGTCACCATCCCTGGAGGGGTTCAAAAATGTGTAGACGTGGCACTTCAGGACATGGTTTAATGGCCATGGTGGGGTTGGGTTGACGGTTGGACTTGATGGTCTTAGAGGTCTTTTCCAACCTGAGTGATTCTACAATTCTGTGTCATCATCAAAGGAGAAATCTGGAATTGTTCAGGCTGCCTGTCACATAACAGCAGCTGGAAAGAGTGAGGGTAGGACTGTGCAAGAACTTGTCAGCAAACATGGTGCATTGTATTTGAAGTGTGGGTGTGTGTTAGTGGATGGTTGACCTCCAAATGAAGAAAATGAGTTGTGATGTTAGAGAGCATGAGCACTTAGGAAATCATCAGGAAATGCTTGCAGCCTTGGAGAAGGAGCTGTTGAACAAAGTCTTCAAGAGCTGTGCCTTCAAACCGAACTAGTTGTTGGTTTCTGGGGCTTGGATCTGTCCTGAACCTTTCTTGGGTATGCCAGCCACCGGCACTGTTAGCCGACGTGCTTGTTTTGCCGTAGGCCCTCGGAGGTCAGCGAGAACAGCAGCTCGCAGAGGAATTCGCTGGAAGAAGGAATCAAGCCTGAGCAGAGAACCAACTCTATGTCTGGGTAAGTGGCTCAGCAATGTCTTTTGTTTAGGAGCTGCCAGATGATGGAGCAGGTGGCTCCTCCTTTTTGGCAGACGTAGGCTGTACAAAGAAGGGGTTTGTGGTGAAAACGAAACCATGATTGGAACGAAATTCTTAAGAGTAACTGACTTCTGCTCTGTGTCCTTCTATCTCCCAAGGTGTCAGCACCTTTTGTCTTGCAGAAAGCAGTAGTTGTGGTGGAGCAGGCCAGCTTATCTCTCACTGTTCCTTCTCTGCCCAGGCTGAGCCCATTGTGCCTCGGAGCAGGAGACGCGGTGGCACCCGTGCGGACAGCCAAAGCTGAGCGGCGGCACCAGGAGCGACTGCGAATGCAGAGTCCTGAGCTGCTGAGTGGCCAAGAGAAGGAGCTTTCTCCAGCAGAACGTCGTGCTCTGGAGGCAGAGAAACGAGCGATGTGGCGGGCAGCACGGTGAGACAGAGAAACCTTCGCTGTTCTCTTCCTTGGGCTGGTTCCTGAAAAGGAGACCTGTTGCACGTCTTTTTGATTACGTGGTGTTAAAACCACAAGCCTTCCTAAGTCAGGTGTTAGAGGAGGTTGGGTAGTCACCCATTCAAGCAGTGCAAGCACCTGCCGCTTGGCTGAGCTCCTCTGCTTCTGACAACTACATGGGGAAGATGCCTCTTGTGTTCCAGCAGTGCTTGCACAGTCATGAAGAGAGTGGAGTTTTGTAAAAAGCGTAACTTAAACACCTTTATGTGGTGGCGGCTGTATTCCTTTCAGCACACAGCTTCCCACCTCTTCTGTAACACTGGTGAAGCTCCAAGGTGACATGTTCAAAATGAAAAATGGAAAGAGCATTTCACATATCCAGTGTTGCTAGACGGGAAAACTTGCTGAAGCCAAGAAACGAGCAGGGTGAGGGCATTCTTATCCACTCAGGTTGTTTCATCAGCTGTGAAAAAGCATGATTAAAAATTGTTTTGGAAGAAAGAGAACTTCCTAGCCCAGAGCTTAAGACTTGAAGCTAGTCCAGGTGTTTCCTCTGACATGTATAATTCCTTTCAAAAATTAGTCAAGCTGCTCCTGTAACTAATTATAAATTTCTTCCCGTAACGTTTCTGTAGGAGGCATTCAGAGGACAATCTGAAACAGTCTCTCTTGGGGTTGAATGAGAGCTTTTAGAGGACCAAGACTGCTAGTGACCCATCCTTGCCAGCCGGCTTGATAAGACGCTGGAGGGATTACTGGGAGTCGTGATAGCCCGTGGCAGTTCCAGCATTGGTGCTTAGGCACAAACTATTGTCTTCTGGGGAGGCTCTGAGGCTGAAGAAATCACAGAATGTTCCAATAGAAGCCGTTAGTTACTTAGGGCTTTGAGGGTACAAAGCTTCGATCATGCAGCAGATCTGCTTACGGTTCATTTAGAGCTGGGCTGCTGTTCCTGGTACCGGGGCTTTTGCTCTTCAGGAAAAACTTTCTTGGTACGCTCCAGCTCTTTGCCTTGATGAGTCCTTGCCTGGTCTGTCTCAGCTGGAAGTTTTATCCTAAGGCACTGCCTTGGTTTCACTGCACCGCCCGCTGGTGTCAGAAAGCCTGCTTGTGGTACGGAACCTTGATTTGGGAGAGAGCGATTTCTGTGGTATTGTGGCATCTGTGTGAGACCTTCGGAGCTGATGCTGCTTTGAGCAGCTTTTGGATCAGCTGACCTCCCCAGGTCCCTTCCAGCCTGAGTTACTCTGTGAGTCTGCACTTGGTAATCTCTCCTTCCTGGCTTGTGCCCGCGTACGGGCCCAGCGATGAGTCAGGGTGTGCTCTGGCAGGAGCGTCCCCACCCTGTGCTGCTGTTTCATCCCGCAGACGCTGCAGCGTCCCACCTGCTGCTCTGAGTCACCCAACATTCTGCTGCGTTTGGTGTCTCACACCTCTTCCAGTTGATGCTCTTCCCCCGGTTTCTGTGTCACTACTTTTCAGGTGGCATCATTTGCAAGTGGGAGTTCTGTGCTTTCACATTCAGCCAGTGTCCTGCTTTGAGAATACCAGGACAAATGTTTTGTGGGGCCACCCAGAACACGTGGCGGGACAGCCAGGACCAACCCTTTTACAAAAATACAAGTGGAAAAGATTTTGTGAACAGTGCCTGCCAAAACACGTGTTGCCTTGTGTCCGAAGCCTGGCAGCTGCGTAGGTGTCGTGGAGCCAAATGCCTGCTTGCAAACCGTCGCTCAGAAGAGGCTGGCTGGGACTGAGGTGACCACGTCCAAGTTCTTGTGCTGGCACATGCCTCCTTCTGACGCTGGACAGGTCGGCGAGCCCCTCTGTGCTGCAGGTGCACGCAGAGAGGAGTGCAGGAGCACTTCTCTGTCTCACAGGAAGGTCTGAGTGTTGGATTAAAAACTGGCTGTCAGTATGATGCCGTGAAAGCACCATGGTGTCACTAAAACCAAACAGAAATAAGCTCCACTGTGGTATTTGATCCAGCAGAACAGAAGTTGTCTGGCTGGCTTCTCCTCCTGAACATCAACATCCCTGTGCTTGGAGAGGTGCGGGAGACTGATCCGTCATCCCGCCCCAGTTAGATACGCGGGATTTGCTCTCCCTCGTGCCTCCGCTTCCCATGCATATTTCCTCATGTGATGGGGCAGGCTTTACGAGGTAGAGTCAGCTCTGATTCATCTGAAGCCTAAGCATTAAGATATCCAAGGAATGCTGTAATAAAAGCTTTATTTCAAATGGGTGTAGAGAGGAGAAGCACGACATTGCCTACACAACCTTTGAAAGCGAAGCTGTGGCAGAATCCACGCCACTTGCCTCAGGACTGCTCTTCCGTGAACTTGTTTCTGTTGCCAGCAGATAAAGAAATCTGGAAAACGCTAGGCAGGGGCTGGACTTCTTTAGGTGATCCCATGATTTGCTCCTGTCACGTTACTGTACCTCTGACTTACACCTTTGGGCTAGCAAAGGTTTTGCTGAGGTTGCTTAGAGCGCAGGCAAGTTCTGCACTGCGCTGCGGAAGGGTTGTTGAGTGTCAGTGGCTTTGTCTGCAGTGGGCAGGAGAGGGGTCCCCGCGTTCCAGACCTTCAGTCTCTTCTCTTCCAAGTGCATTTTGTTCTTGGAAAATGGACTAGTGAGGGGAGAGCCTCCTAGAGGTAAGAATACCTGGCAAGCAGAAGTTACTTGCAGCTCTCTTGCTTCTCATTTACCAGACCCAGCATTACTGGATGTAGATTCTGTAGGTGAGGTCCTCAGCTCCACATTGCTCCCAGTACCAGGGTGTATCTTTTTATTCAGTTTGTGAAGAAGTGCCTGGCTGATTCCTTGGGTAGGTTCAAGGCTTTGCTTATGTTGGCACTGTCAGGAATCCGTCAGTGACCGTGACGTGGATGGGCTGTTCCCGTTACCACAGCTCTCCCAGGATGAGCTGATTTTCGTAGGATCCCTCTTCTGTGGCTGCAAGAGCAGGCTCAGTGACACGATGACGGCCAGAGCTCAGCTCTTATTTCCAGAGGCCCCCGGGCAGCGCTACGTGTGCCGGGATGGGGAGGACCGTGCCCCGCACATGGTGCTGCAGCCTCACTAACCTGTATTTTCTCTAAGTGCATGCTGCTGATTTTATTACTTTCTTTCTAATCTTCTATCTTCTGCTTCTTTCCAGTTCTCTGGTCTGTGTGCTGTTACTTGTGACCCCATCAGTTTCTACCTTCTTGGGCTTTCCTTTTTCTCCCTGTGTCATCAGTGCTCTGCCGGGACGTGTGATGCACCCCTTCTCCCCCACACCCCCCTGGGCTCTGTTGGGACAAACACTCTGGGAACGCACTGGGACCCAAGCGCCAGGAGCCTTTGGGCTGGCACCGGTGCAGTGGGAAGGGTGCGATTTGGAAGGTGCAGGCACATGTCGAGGGGGGCCGGTGCCCAGCAAGCGCTGGACGCATCTTTGGCGATTTTCCTACCACGCGCGTCCTGTTTGACGGATGCGGTCACCTCTTGTGCTGCGTGTGCTCCAGGGCCTGGGGCAGACGGACCTTCTGTACCCTGCCTGTCCCCTTGGCTTCCCCTGCTCTCGCGGTTGGAGGCGCCTGCTAACAGGGCAAACGTGCGCCGGGAGATTTGTCACATGTGTGCACACACACGTACTTGTGCCCTGTGCTCCTTTGGTACACACACCCCCCCCTTTGGAATGACCTCCTGGGCCTTTTCTGTTGATGACATGGGTGTTTCCAGCCCTCGCAGCCCGTGGGGAGGGCAGTCTCTAGAGGATGAGACTGCTGGGC
>NW_009704548.1:0-36364 GCF_000703405.1 Apaloderma vittatum
TCCCCCTCCGTTCCCGGGGTCCCCCTCGACCCTCTGCAGCTCTGGCAGGAGGAGAACCAGACCCAAGGTGGGCTCTGGAACGGGAGCCAGGAGCTGGCCTGGGAAGAGCTGGAGAAGATGCTCTTCCTCTTTGTGAAGGAGCCTGTCACTATCAGCCTCACGGCGATGTACCTGGTGTCCTTTGTGGTGGGCTTCGTGGGCAACATCATGTCCATCAGGGTACTCACCCGGAAGCGGCGGAGTCGGGCGTCCAGCCTGAGTGCCACCCGCAGCCTCCTCATCAACCTGGCGGTGTGCGACCTCATGGTGGTGTGTGTCTGCATGCCCATCACCGTGGGCAACCTCATCTACAAAGCCTGGGTGTACGGGGACTTCCTCTGTCGGGCAGTGCCCTTCATCCAGGCTGTTTCTGTCTCCGCTAGCGTCCTCAGCCTGACCGTCATCAGTGTGAACCGGTACTACAGCGTGCACAACCCACTCAACGCCCGGTCTTTCTTCACCCAGAAAAGGATCCTCAGCACCATCCTGGTGGTGTGGTTGTTGTCCTCAGGGATATGCATGCCCCTCATCTTCATGAACAAACGGGATGAGATTGGGGTGGTGGAGGGCTTGCCCTTGGTATTTTCCATCTGCAGGGAGATTTGGCCTCAGGAGAGGCTCAAGCAAGCCTACAACTTTCTGCTCTTCTGTGCCCTCTACTGCCTGCCGGTCCTGTTCAATATGGTCATCTGCTTCCTCACGGTGCGCCGGCTGTGGAGCCGCAGCAGCCAGCTGAAGGAGAGCTCTGCCCTGAACCGATCTCTGCCAGCATCCAGGCTGAAGATCCGGAAGAAGGTTGCGCAGATGGTGGTGGCCCTGGTCCTGCTGTTCGCAATCTCCTGGCTGCCCGTCTACCTGATGGACATCTGGATTGATTTCAACATCCCCAAATCTTTGAAGGACGTGACTCCTTCTCCTTGGATCCTGCAGCTCAGACCTTTTGCCCAGTGGCTTGGCCTCACCAATTCCAGCCTCAACCCTATATGCTATTGCTTTGTGGGGAACCTCTACAGGTCAGCCAAGGAAATGAAGAACAAATACCACCGAAGAATGGTCTCTCTCTTTAACTTCTCTCTGTCCGAAGTGACAACCCGCTCCTCAGTCCCAGAGCTGCTCTCTTACCAGGGTTCAATGGAGCCTGCAAAGAGAGGACCCTCTGCCACCCCCAGCACGGGCAGAGGGTGTCAGGGAGGTCATGGCCATAAGAACAAGTGGGGATACTTGAACTCCTGCCAGCATCCACCACTGAACACTGTCTCCAGTGAGAACACTTCCTTATAATTCTGCTCAGGAAGTGCACCTCATCTGCATTGAAAGACTCTTCAGTGGTCTTTCTGAACCACGTATTTTAATGATGGGAAAAGACTTTCTTCTAATCACTCCCATCACCAGTTCAAAAATACTGAGACAGGGAAAGAAGCAAATAAAGAGAGAAATAGATAATGTGTTTTAACATATACTAAATTTTTAAGGCAAATGATTTTTACTGGGGAGAACTAGATCTGTAGCCTGTTGCCCAGTCAACAGTCACATAATTAGATAAATCAACTTCCCAATGAGTGAGTTCTCCCCGCAGCTCCACCTCTGGATGCAGAGATGCCATTTGGATACAGCAACGATTTGACTGCTTGCTGCTGCTCACCTTCTGCTGATAAAGAGCAGCGATAAGAGGCACTCTCTGCTCCAAATCCATTGGTTGTAGTTGCAAGCGGTGAAGAAATGCTAGAAACAGCATCATAAAAAGTAATAGTAGTGGAGTATTTCACACACTTTACCACTTGAGATTTCATTGTCTGATCATATTGTTTCACTCCTCCATGAACATAAACTCTCCTGATGTAAAGAGACAGTGCCAGAAGTACTAAAGCAACCATCTCCACTCTACATTCGGGAATTCAGAAGGGGTAATGTGGCCTCAGAGGTGATTTAGGAAATGCAATAGGAAAATATTCTTTGGGCATCAGCTCTCTTTCATACAGCTGTGTTCCTGCAGGTGGAGTGGGAAGAACTGGGCATCTATTCACATGATTTGCACTTGAAAAACCAGCTCTTGTTCAGCTGTGTCTGTACCAAACAAAGTCAATGGCATGTGAAAATAAAAATAGAAGGTGGTTTATAGCTAATAAAATCAGAATCAACTAATGCAATGCTATTTGTCTGGGAAGGAGAAATCAAAGTGCTTGCTTTTCCTGAGGATCAGATGTAGGTTAAAACCTGTTTCTTCCATCATCTCCTTTAAAGCAGGCTTTGATAAACAAATTGTGTATTTTTATTACGTTAGCATCGAAAGGTCCCACTAAAGCTTGAGAATTCTATTGTGCTGAGCACTGGATCTGTATTCATCAAGAAAGGAAATCTTTCTCCCAAAGACCTAAGGGAAAACACATCAGACCAGGCAATAGGTGAGAGGAAAAAAAATACAACAAAGACCCAAAAGGCTGGAATGAAACTAGAGATCAGCCCCTTCCCTGTGCCTGCCCAGTGCTAAGTGTGGGGGGATGCACACTTCTCTCCTCTGAGTGAGCCCCAGAATGAACGCAGCTGCCTTCTTGGGAGAGGATTTTGCATTTAATGGAACTCAGACTTTTGATGACTGGAGGCTTTTTTTATTATTATTTTATTACTGAACAAGGGAATGATGTTCTGGGAAATCAAAGTTTCAAAAAATATCCTTCTGCCTTCTAGAGGCCCTTTTGCTTACAAAAAAAATTAGAGACGAAAAATAGCCATTCAACCCAACTGTATTCCCACCTTCGTAATGAATGTTCAGTAACACTTTATGTTAACAATAATCTGCTTGGAAAACAAAAGATTCCTCCTTAAGAGGCAGTGCCATCCACAGTCTGTATTCTCTTTTTGTGTGAGAAAGAAATTACAACTATCTAGATTTACTTTGGGTGAGAAATGACTTTTATGTGTGCTGGGGGAGGTGAACATCTGCATTTTTGCAGGTGATAATAGGAGTGTACCTACTGCCTGATCTTTTAGTAGCTGTGGAGAAAAGCGTGTGAAGATTTTATTTCTTCTTTCAAGGCATATTTTTAGGGCTGGCAAAAAGCACCACCAGGCTGAGGAGCATTAAAAGTTTGCCCGCAATGCCCACTGATGCCAGGCCCTATAAACAGATGTCCTCTGCCCAAAGCCCAGATGTGACACAAAATGGAAACTTCCCTGCGTTGCCCTGACCGCTGTATTTAATTCTGCCCTAAATAAACCACAGTGAAAGGACCATGGAGATGCCAGACCAGTTCCATCCCGTGTGGTGGCCACGCTCTGAAAATAGCCAGGCTCAAATGACATAATCAAAGGTGCAAGAAATCCACATTTTAAAATATCCCAGAGGAGAATTTTTTTCACTCAGTTGATGAGCTGATGCCTGGGTCCTGCCCTGAAAGTCTCTGTGCCCTCCACAGACGCAGCCCCACAGCACTCCTGAGCACCAAGACACACCGTGGCAAGGACCACTTCCACTGCTCAAGGTCATCTCCTCTTCACACTTTTAAAGGCGTTTTGCAGTTTCATTCAGTGTTTCTGTTTTCCTATAATAAAGTCAAATTGCTCACTTTAGCTCCTTTTTGTCTCCCTCGGTCACTCTCTCCCTATCCCCCATGCTCCGACCACTTCTCCACTGATTCTATGGCGAAATCTCCCCTTGCCTCTCGCCCTTACCACCTTTCATCTGCGAACTCCCCTCACTCTCAACTCATTCACAACTTTGCTCCTCTGACGAGAAATCCCTTCCAAAAAAAAAGCTCCTTTTGTGCTGCAGACACCTGTTTGCGATGGAGAACGCTGATTTATTGTGCGTGGCTTACCCGAGGGCTGCAAGGTAGTAATGAATTTCGGTCACTATCACCCAAGGGTAAATGAGAAGCGGTGACGTCAATGTCAAAGCCACGCAGCATTCCGTGAGCTGCCCGGGCTCCGGCAGTGATTTTATTAACCTGAACAGGTCTGTGTAAATGCAGCAGTGCCTGGGTGACTCACGCTGGCTCTGAGTGAGACAGAACCTCCTCATCTGAGAAAGTGGCTTCTTTCTCCTCCCAACCAGTAAAAGATCTCTTTCTATTTAGGGCTGAGAAGATATCTGAGGGTCCTCCAGGTCACACAAACTTTGTTTCAAATGGCAGGCACGTTATAGGCATTCCAGGGGCTCCTGGACCTTCTAGGAATCAGGAGCAGTCATGGTTCTGGCTGATGAACACAGGTGGTTTTCTCAAAGTCAAACGTCTCGCACTTGGTGTGTGGTTGAGTAAAAATGTTTCTCTCTAAATGCACCCAGGCAGACTGGAAATGTGACTTTTAGATGTCTCGAGGACAATGCTTTCCCGCAGCAATGCTGCTAATGCATCTCTGTCCCACTCTTACCCCCACGGGTCTTTCTTCTCTGCTTTGCCATTTGAATCAATACAGGCATTTTACCACATTACCAAAATAGGATGTTTAAAACAGCTTTTCTTGAATCCTTTTGCTGCAGTAAGGACTTACACAGAGTTGCTGTTTGGTAACTCTCTCTGGGAATATTCCATGATTAGTTCTTGTACTGTCAGTATTGTCTCAAAGATGCTACAGGCTTATTTTCTGCTTGTGAGCCACTGGAGAGGCAAAAAAAAAAGAGATAATCTTTTGTACAAAGTATCATAGAGGTACATATCAGCACAACTGGTACGTAGCCCTCGTATGGAGAATGATGAATCACTGTTTTCTTATAATAAAATACTCAGGGGAAGCCAGTGAATTGATTAGACAGCATGCGTCAGGGCAAGGCAGCACCTTTTCTCACAGCACAGCAGCCGCTGAGCTCCCAGGCAGAGGAGACAGTGAGGGCTGAAAGCAGTGAAAAAGGGTTCAGCGGGAGACTGGACTGTTCACAGCGGAAAGGGCCATCAAGGCCTATTAAAAATTGCTAGCTTAGAGGGCGTTTGGTATGTAACCTACAACTTCCACTCTTGCTCCTTCCCAAGACACGTGCTACCAGCCACCATTGGGAGCAGGGTGCTGGGCTCAGCATCGCTTGTTCTGTTGGTACCATTGTTCTCACATCCCTGTGCAAAAAACCTCTGCACCAGCCTGGGTCACGTTTTAAAGAGTAGGGGGAGAAGCCACACCAGGACAAGTGCCTGATCTGGAGAAGGAAGGTCACTATTTTACAAGGGTTCTTGCTCACTAGAAGTTGTGAGGCAGTCATATAATTCAATTCTTTCATTAATATTTTATTCAAATAATAATTTAAAAATACTTCAGCAATAAAGATGGGTGCTGCACTTGCAGGGAATGTTTTCCCAAGTGAGGAATCTGCACCAGAGTCTTCCTGTTTGGTGTCTCTTGCTGATTGCAAGAAACCCCCTAAAGAAAGCAGTGCTGGAACACATCAGCTCAGGACTGCCAGAGGAGGGGGCACTGATTACTTTGTAATTATCCTCAGGACACGGGGAAGGGGAAGCCTCATGGAGCTGCAACATGACCTTTGATTTTAAATATTTTCTACACCCAACACTTTCTCTCTTATTTCAGCTGGTTTATGTTGCAAACTGAGGGGGAATTATCCAAGGACACTTTATTTTTAAAAATACCTACAAAACATGTCTGCATCTGAAGGATCCAGGAATGAACAGCTTGTCCATGTATGCCTTGCCCCATCTCTGTGAGGTTTTTATGATAACAAATACAGTGGAGGACAAAATGCTATGTGGAATACATGCTAAAATCACCAAACTTTGATCATTGCTTAATCAGGCAGGCATCTTCCAGCCGCAGCACTTTGCCAGGTTCTCTAGGTCTAAATTGCAGAGGAAGCAGCAGTCAGCACTGCTGACAGACTAGTTCTCCCTGTCCTTTCTGCCTGGCAGCTTAACCTTCTCCTGTTCCTGCCTGAGGCAGTTGTTTGGTGCCCAGCCGAGCTGAGTCTCTCAGCTCTGCACCTCCAAACACTGAGGACCATGTCCTCAAGTAAAGCCACTGAGGAGAGAGCTTGCAGAAAGCAGCTACAAGGATCTGCCACCCTTGAGTTGTCCATGCTCCGGCATCTCTGGGTGGCTGCACGGGCATGCTGCTACCCCACATGCCGCACAGTCTTTGCCTTTCTTCATTTTCTACTTGAGGTAGAAAGCAGTCAAGCCCTGCTTTCCTCTCAGCCTTTCACCACAAGAATTGAGCTGCTGAATTGAGGAGCTGTATGAACGAGTCTTGAGGCAGATGTATCCCATTACCTGGTGCTCACAAGCCACAAGGTGCTATTTCTCAGTGTGAGGAAGGAAAATGTCGCAAAACATTCAGGAAATAAGCTAAAAAATAAAAAGGGGAATGAAAGAAAATCCAGACAGTGAAATAAAACCACCTTAAGCAATTACTGTGGAAGAAATAGAGCTGCCAAGGATACTAAAGCTCTCACGCACCTGTTAATATCTTTTGATAAAGGTCTGAGCGGCTAAACTTATAACACTATTAAATCTGCAGTAATCATTACCAGAGGCAGCCGAAGGATCTTGCAAAGCCATGTGCCTGGAGGAAGCCCATCTCCAGCATGAGCGTGCACAACCAACAGCAGGCGAGTGGTACCTGCACCTAAGGTGTCAGTGTGGCTGCTGAGTGGCTGTGACACTAACCTCCCTAACTGCCTCCCTCAGCTGAGACCTGAACCTGGATTTCCTAAGGCTCCATCCAGCACTTCTGCTTTTTCAGAGTGTTCTTCTGGGCTCTGGGTTAGGAGAAAACAAGAAGTTCGTACACGGCCCCACGGTACTGATCACTATTTGGAGGGGGGTGACTCATAAAGTCTCCACAAATGCTGGGATGTTCTCCTTCAAAGGCTAATGATGTAACACAGACTCTGGCAGAAATGCATCAGAAAAAGGATATGTAATGGCAAAAGCATCAAAAATCCTCCTTCTAAATCCTCATGGCCTGGGCAAAGCTGCAGTCTGCTCCTCTGCAAGCAAGAGGAGAAAGTGGCTGGGCTGGGAAGAGCAACCCCACGAGGTCCACGGGGTGACCCTTCACCTTGGGGAGGAGGTGCGGAGGTGCAGCCATGCAGCAACATGAAAGGATCATTGAGAGTTTTTGCAAAACTGTTCTTGCTACCATTGCTCCAGCACGGTTCCCGGCAAGGCGGTGGGGATGCTGGCTCCTCTGTGGCAGGAGAGCATGCACAGGCTATCTGCTGCCTCAAAACAGGCAAATCCTTCTTTTTCATCCCCTCTCTACTACTGTTCACTTCGGCAGAGTTTCTTCTGATTTATACCAGCAGGAGATTAGAGTGAAGCTCACAGTGAATGAAATACTGTCAAGGTGAGGCTACTGTCACATCAGCTGCTGTAATTCCATCGACTTAATGGATCTGCTCCTAATTTACAAGTCAGAACTCGATCCAGCACCAGAAGCTGAGTACAGAGGTGTCATTCTTATATAGTCAAATTTCTATCTGAAATAAATAACCACATTCGATCTTTCCAAGAGATCTGAGGTGCAACATATTCATTTTTTTTTCCCTGCAGAGAAGTGAAATTCTCACTAATGTTTTCCAGTTGCCTTCAGGTCTCCAGGTTGTATATTTTTCATCCATCTGCTTGTTCCACACGGACTCTCAGGGGCCAAAATGGGCAACTGGATCTTTCAGGGAGTTCTGCAGCAATTTGCTGTGAGGGGTATTAAGCCCATTCCTGCAACAGCCTTTTAGCAGGAACAACACAGCAGCCTGATGATGTGCACCCTCTTGCAGTGAAAATGAAGATAATGAAGAACAAGTAGGCTTCCATCTATACAAGATTTTCTTATGTACTTCAGAAATAAGAAATACTCACACACAAATATACTTCCCAGCCAATATTCATGTAGCATATGAAGTTCAAAACACCCTGGTCCCTCTAACAATCAGTGAATATCTGTGTGACTGCAGGCTGTGAATGGAAATTCATAGCTTAACCAATACCAAGCCACACAGGACCGACTGCGGAAGAATGAAATGGATCTACACAGACTAATGTCCTAGAAGAAAAACACATTTACAGCAGCCACATATCCGCATCCACAAGCACAGTGCAGGAAGACTGTGTAGGATGAGAAATTCTTTGCTCTCAAGTAAAGAAACAAACACTCTTCTTGATCTCACCTCACCAATTCCCTTTCTGAAGTCCAGGCAGGATAGCCTAGAAGCCCCAAAGCTGCCAAAGCTGTCATGGAAACAGTAAAGCTTTTCTGTGAGGCACGGTGCCAGAACTGGAAGCCAGAACTCCTGGCAACAGCAAGCAACTCTTTCTCTAGTCTTTCGCTCCACTAAGCAAAAAGTGAAACTTGGGAAAATGGGGGGCAGTGACGGTTGCAGGGGTCTGGGCAGTGGTAACGGAGCAGGTCCCCTTCCTCCATGCCCACCACCAAAGGAAGCCAAGAGAGACACCATCAGGACCTGGGGAAAGCTCCTTGTTCCAGGTTCAGTCAGCTGCAAAGGTGCAACACAACCAGACAGGAAGACCTTAAACTTCTTATCTGCAGACTTGAAGCTGTTAAACAAAGCACTAAACCAGACAAAAAACCAGAGGTGTTCTTTGCTGCCTGCTCTCGTAGCATGGAAGTATGACCAATAACCCATGGACTCTTCTCATGTTGGTAGCTGGAAGTGAATGGAGGAAATTTCTGATGAGGGTCCATACCCCATCCTGTGGGAGCAGGGGTGTGCTCTGCTAGTGAGAAGGACTCAAAAGGAGTGAGAAAGAGAAAAGTAGTGTTTCATTTTTTTCTGATAAGCCTGCGCGTGTTTGGTCAAGCAGCCTTTGCCCATGGGAAATGTTTTGAGAGATTATTGCTGGGTTTTTTCCCAAGTCCTTTCTCAACTGTGAGAAAAGTTGAGAATTTTTTTTCTTTTTATTTCTTGGCATGCTGTGCTGGAATAAGAGAAATCTGCAAATAAAGGGGTTAGATGATGGAGTGTGATGCTGAACAAAGACATATGGACACATACAGAGTTGAAAACAGCTTAGATTGTGAAGCAGCAAGAAAGAACATAAATAAAGTAACATCAGGCGAGCACACGTCTGTATCTCCTCTGCTAGGAGAAGCAGCTTCAAGAACTAGACAGGCAGCATGGGGACTAAGTGAATTTGCTTCATCCTATACACCTCTCCTCTTAGTTATCCAGCCAGGGGAAGGGGAGGAGAACCGGCTTTGGCAGTCAATGCTGTCCCTTCCGTGGCCCTCTCAATTGGAAAATGCCAGGTGACTCTCCCCACACCTCCCTTGTGCCACTGCATGAGCTGGGACTTGACTTCCCTCAGTCCTGCCATGCCCGAGAAGATGCCAGGAGCCTTGTCCCACAGGCTCCACAGCCCAAGGCTCCCG
Organism: Apaloderma vittatum; assembly: GCF_000703405.1. Classification (NCBI taxonomy): domain Eukaryota; kingdom Metazoa; phylum Chordata; class Aves; order Trogoniformes; family Trogonidae; genus Apaloderma; species Apaloderma vittatum. Next base: position 9,370 of record NW_009704548.1, read on the forward strand.
TCCAGGAAGGGACGGGTTGGAGCCACACAGACTTCATTGCAAGGACTGGGTCCTCAGAGGAAATGCCATCTGCATACATTTGAAAACACCCTTGTTTAGTTTGTCCTCTGCTCCTATTTTTATTGCTAGCCATTTAAATTTTACAAATGAGGTTTTTCTGTTGTCCCCAGAGAGTCAATGCATTAAACAAAACATTACAATATACTCATAATCACGGAAACTCTCTCATATATATTTATAATCTCTGAATTACTGGCATTAATGCAGAGGTGGCTTCTATGCACTTATCTTCTATATCCAAAATACACAGCACACAAAAGATAAACACATTGAAACTATCCAGCCATTAACACATCTGCCATCCAGAAACAAACGCAAGGAACAAATTTACAAGGGAAAGACAGTGAAGGAGACAAACACAATTATGGTGATGTGTCTCCACCGCTGTCTGATCATTAAGGATGACGATAAGAGAATTAAGTGTCATTCCGAAAATGCCAGCTACTTGGGGGCTGTTTCCAACATAAGAAGCACTAATACTTCCCATTTTTAGAGAGAGACAAGACACCAAGACCAGTCCTCAGCCACGCTCTGCAGAAGAGAGGGGGACGAGAGGATGAAGGTGCTCAGTGCTTCTCAGCACCAGCAGATAGAGCAGCCACTGCCAGCTCCAGCCCTTCCACCCTTCTCGAGCTCCTGAAGATGTGCTCAGCCCCATCTCAGCCCCAGTATAGTGCTGCTTTTACAGACCACGTTGTGCCCAGGCAAGGCACCGGTGCCAGGATGCCTCCCTGAGAGCCATGAGATGGTTCAGGTTGTCTCACAGCCACCAGCAGCTGTGGAGCCCATGGAGGCTGCCTCTAAGCAATTGACAAGGTGATGGAAAACAACCTCTGCTACACCTGAGTCTCACTCCCTTCTCATATTACCTTACCTTTCTGGTTTTTTCCCTGGGAAGTGATTGCTGCAGCTTCATCCCAGGGTGTGAAGCGTCAAGCCTAGTGTAACTAATCGAGGAGCCAGCATCTTCCCTGTGCTCCAGACACACAGACACAAACCCTCCAACACACACCCTCCAGCTGGGGCGTCTTGCAACCCATGAGTAGCCCCAACACTGTACTGCTTTCCTACTGAGAGCTTTGAATTTTAAGGCTGCTCTCCAGCACGCTGGCTCAATAATCTGACTTATTAAGAAGCCCTCAGCCTCCAGTTTCCATCTCATACCGATGCTTTGTGCAGCCCAAGCAGCTGTTTGTGGGTGGCCAGCTGTCTGCTTGATTTGTGAGTAGCCCCAAACCGCTCACAAATTCAATCAACCGCCCTTGCGGGAATAACTCCCACAGTCACAGAAAATTCGAGGGATGTTACAAGGAATGGCCACTCATGAAAAGCTCACCTTCAGCATCAATAACTAATGTTGCTAAAGCTTACTCCTTAGACATCAGTAAGATTGACTGCTGCTCCCTCTGAGATGCATCGGTGCCAAGTGTATCTTAGGTGTGTGTTAGTAATAAGTTACTGTAGGTACCTCTCAGTTTCTTCAATCAAAAAGCAATCACCCTCCTCCTTTCCCCATGGCAACCAGGGTTTAGTAATCACCTCATCACCTATTCCAAATTGAGGCTGAAATACATGTTACCAAAGACTGAGAGCTAACATCGTTATTAAACCACAAATATTTGTTACTCTCTCAGACAAAGCATCTTCCAGCCTGCACGGGGATAAATGATCCCATCTCTGGTTTGAAGTATGATGGGACGGGAAGGGCAGAGAAGGTAAATATTTAAACAGCCTGCTAAAGGAAAGCCATGCTTTGAGACTCAGAAAACCAAATGCTCCACAGGTGAAACTTCCAACAGAAAAGCAAACAAAGGATCAGGAATGAAGCATTGCATTTTGGCCACAGGGAAGTCTGCTCTCCTACCTTCTTTTCTGGCTTTTGCAGACAAGACGGCAGCCTGAATTATCAAAGCATTTGTGCTATGCAGAAGGTATCCTCATTTTGGGGCTGATGCAGCAGAAGATTATCTAAGCCAGAAATGGAGGCCACCATTTGTTTCTTTGCTGTCAGCTCCAGTTACAAGAAATTAGCTACTATGACTTCCAGCCTGGCCAGAGAGAAAACCAACGGTGGATCTCTCTGTGCTTGCAATGTGCTGCCAAAGAGTCTGAAAACGGACAGCTAAGACTCTCCTCGAGATACAGTTCAGACACTGAGGATTCACAACATTTCTTCTCCAGGACCACACTGGCTTCATAGGGTTTTTCTAACAGTAGATTCTGGCCCAATGCAAAATCTGAGCACCGAATTTTACTCAGAAAATATGAAAAATATGAATTTTAAAATGAATTATCATAATTTGGGGGCTTTTTTTCCTAAATACTTGTACTGTAAAAAATGATGTTAACTAGATGGCATGAGGAAAACAGGGAAAATTTAAAGGTATAAATGCCTTCTGAGGTAATACTCTTTACAGAGAAGGAAGGAAGGAATTCTGTTGGATTGGAAGGCGTGTGCAGTCCTAGAAGTAACATAAAAAGCCTCCGATAAGAAACCACTGGAACAAACGCGCTACAAGGTGGCACCATCTACTGGTTGTCAGCAAAACAGCTGGGAAATGGGCGAATTGAAATTTGGAGTAATTTGCTGCATCCAACAGATAAAAGTGAAGGATGGCTCGGGAAACGCACAACGGGATCGGGCTGTAAGGTGTGATGTAGATGTGCAAGACGCACATCCTGAAGAGCTACTGTCTCCATCTCACAGAGTCCTCCTTGCCATTATGCAAACAGGCGAGGGACCCTCTTCCTCGGGCTCTTTCTTTCCGTAGTCTTCAAAGAAAATAGGGAAGTAGGCTACATGTATTCTCTTTCTGCTGAAAACAAATGAACCACATGTTAGCTTTTAACTAGGAAAGGTGATGTGCACATTCTTCCTCCCATGTCCTTGCTGCCCAACAACATCAAGGTCACCATGGATTTCCAGCAAAAGTCCTCCCAAGCCCTGATCTCCCAGGCACCAGCTCTGCAGGTCATGGAGTTCACCTCTGCTCTCTTCAAAGGCAGCTTCTTTCAACAGGAGCAGACGGCACAGAATTCTTACAAAGAATGCACATCCTTAAACTTTCCTGCCCAAGTTTCATAGACTATAAAGATTTCCCAAACACTCGCAACTTGCTCCCAAGTAATTATGTTCTGTGACAATCACTGAGTAAGATAGAGTTATAAGCAATTGTTACAAGATGTCAGGTTGATATTGTCCTCTAGTAAATTGCTTAGTGCTAATTCAAGCTTTTCATAACAATGCTCTCAATGCCCGGAACATTTGATACCTGGGTTTAATGTCCACCATCACAGATTCTGAGGCTCCTGAGCAAGTAATAAACTTCTCTATGTCACAGTTGGTCCACAGATCCTTAAGATAACATGAAATGAACAGGAAGCCATATGTTTTCCTAGGTCTGCTGTTGCAATGGGATACCTCATTAGACCTACTGAGAAGCTATTAGTACTTTTATGACCCAGATCTCGGACATTCAAAACCCACCTGGACACCATTCTGTGCAACCTGCTCTTGGTGATCCTGCTCTGGCAGGAGAGTTGAACTAGATGATCTCCAGGGATCCCTTCCAACCCCACACATTCTGTGATCTCCATGATGGTTGGTCATGTCACTGTGTCCTAGAGACACTCTGGTGCCCTGAGAGTGAATTCTGAGGTACTGGAAATGTGCTTCATTGTATTTTGTCTTGTTCCAGCTCTGTAGGAACTCAGGATTCCTAGCCCATCCCTGAATTGCACCCTGCAGCCATTCTGTAAGCAAGCCCATTTAAAATGTAACGTCAAATTTAAAATCAGCATGAAAAGAATCCTACATTAATATTACCGAGCCTCTGGACTCTACAAAGAAAGGCCATTAAATTTAATTCCCATGCTTCTGTAACGTATATCAGATAGACAAATTGAGAAGGGTTTTTTTTAGAATCCAGCTTTGAAATCTAGTTGATGTCTCAGCAGAATCACTGCCCTGCATCCCACGCCTGCTTGCATCAAGACTACAGCACTGCGTCTTGAGGAAAAAACAGGGGATTTCCACAGGGATTTACGATGAAACAGGATATAAGTTGTTGATTGTCTTTGTGATGACCTGATGAGATACTGGAATTTTCATTCCATAGAAGTGGAACTTCAATTATTTATAGATGAGCTACATCAACCACCAGTTTTTGCAAGGCATGAGAGAAGTCCAGATTTTACCACATTTCCCAGCTGGAGATAATGACTTGGAAAAGATTTTCTGATGACTTCATAGTGATTTTGCACTGTAGCTTCTTCCCCTTGCACCAGCTGATGTCTTTCACAAGTCAGAGACAGAGATTTTGTTACTTACATCAACTTTTGTTTACGGCGAGAAAGGTCTTCACTCTGATTTAGACTCCTCTGCTATCTGAGCTTTTAGAGCAAACAGCAAAACTGAATCTTGTATGGCCTTTAAACTTTGAAAATAGTTTTTAAAAAAAGCATGGTTCTATTTTTGTTAGAGCTACTGATGATGACTATGCTTTGCAATTTTTTATTTCCATTTTTAAGACCATCAGAAGGATATTACTTGAGATGCTGTATGTATCTACTGCAGTGATATTTTGGTCCTTCGCTTTTATGATAAATAGGTAGCAGTAATATATACTTTATAATACCAATCGATAAAGTAATTGAAATCTTTCAGGTACTTCTTTCAAGTTTTGCCTTCCATTAGAAATGAATACTAGATATTAAATATATTCTTTCAAAACACTTGAGAATTGCAGAGCTTTTTTAAAAATGATACAAAACCTGAGCCTTCTCCTGTCTTTTCTCAGCCCCTTTATGTCTCAGGTTTGTTAGAGCATAGTCCACTTAGAAGCCATTAGTCACCTGTTGGCATTTTTAGCAGGCTAATAGCTTTGAAAATCTGATCCTCATGAGCACAAAGCAGTTGTATCAGATGCATGCAGCACCAGATTAGTCACCAGCACAAATACAAAGCAGCAGAAGGACACGCGCACAATTGCCCATCCTTGCTGTCAAACCAGCCGTAGTGCTCGAAGCTGTGATGGTGTTAGCTGATGCTAAGGCTTGGCAGACTGGTCCCTCAGATGGCAAAGCACCCACTCTGGGTGCCTATGTCTCCAGAAGCATCCTTCAGGTGCAGGTGGGACACTTGTGGGAAGCTTCTTTAGGACAAGACTTTCTCTCCTAAGTCAGGTCCTAGCGAGGAAAAGCACCGAGTCATTGCCCAGGCACAGGTTTTCAAGCACCATTTTAAGGCTGCACCTCATAGCAGCAAGAAGTCACCTCCAAGTCACCCTTTCCCAGTGAAACCTGGTGATGGTGAGAGATGCCAAATCCCCGTGCCAGAAACTGCTACATGTGCTGCTCATGCCCTGCCTACAGGAGACGTGGCAAGTGAGATTGCTGACACATTGACTAAGGGACAAATAGGATGCTCTGTCAGGTTTTGCTTACCTGTGACTCTTCAGCTCCATCTCTATCTTCTGCCCTCCCTTCCTTCTTCACCAGCAGGACATTTCTCCATCAGCTGTAAACTGTCATAGCAATGAGAGAGAAATCATCATCGGTCTGGCTTCCCAGCTGATATTATTTACCTTCCAGGCAGACAAAGAGTTTGCTCTGGTACTTTTGAAAACAAGGCGGAGGGCTTCCTCTTCAGAGCTTCAGCCTCACCATCAGCTCCAGGTCTACAAAACACCTGGACAGCAGGAGCAAGCTGCTGTCTGAAGGACGAGGGAACCAAGACAGACTCTGACCAGTGACTGGTGCAATTTGTTTTCTTGCTTGATGTTCTCCCAGGTCATCCCTGTCCTTTCTGCCATCTATCTTCAGATCCAACACAACCGCCCTTCGTGACACTCATCCCCCAGGTCAGTGGGTCTTTGCCTCTCTCCTTTCTTCACGCTTTCCCACTTTTCAGAGGTGCAATAGGAATGACAGCAGTGGAACAACTCAGATTTTGAGGTCTGCTGGCGGAAAGGAGATACCACTAAGTGCTGTTGGCTACCAACGAGTCTCAACCACAGAAGTCCTCAAATCTAGGCTCTTGCATCACCTTGTCTTCCTAAAATATTTGTGGTCTCCTAAAAAAGTCATCCCGGATCCTTTTCCCTCCGCAAGATCCCAGCTTTGCCCACAGCCAAGCCCGGCTGACATTTCCCAGCTGGGCACTAGGTGGCAAAACATCCCGAGGAAGGGAATTTCCCATCTCAGCCCCTTCCAAAGGGACTGTGGGAGCTTTTGGATGTTGTTCAAAGGCAGCTGAAAATGCAGAATTTGCAAATCTAAACGTACAGAACCCAGCAGAGACACGAGTTAATTTGTATTCCCATCCTACCTTCAGGCAGAGGTATTTGCGCCCGAGCATCTAAAGCTATTTTCTTTGCCGCTGTTCTCCCGCTGACAGATTGTGGCCATAGCGCTTCAAATATGCAAAAACCACCACCCGATTAGAGCAGAGCCTATCTATCTGCAAAGATACACTGGCTCCTTGCGACGGGCATGGGACAAGCAAACGTGCGGTACGTGGTCTGCAGATGTCTGCAACACTTTTGCACGGGCAGCACCGCCAGCCTTTCCCTTCAGTGGCTCCCAGACTAAGGGTGGACCATTTTGGCAGCATGGGTGCTCCACACCTCTCCACATCATCTCCAAGTTTCCCCTCTTCTACTTCCACATCTTCTTTGGTGTGGAAAAGGCGAAGTTGCTGTGTTGACTAAGGCAAATCTCGGGGGGGCTGGAAACCAGCTCCGGTTCAATGGGAGTTCACGGGGAAGTGGAGGATAACCTGGAGATCTGTCCTGCAGGGTGCTGAGCAAGGATGCACAAACTCTGTTGCTGTGACAATGCCACCTCTCTATTTGTGGGCCACCCCATCTCAACCTCTCAAATCTTTCTCCTTTTCCCTGAAGTGTTCCCAGCCCCACAAGTGCAGTTTGACTCTGCAGGGTTTGTCTCATGAAGTGAAGATTCCCTTGTTGCATATGCAGTGGGGTCATCTGAACTACAAACCGAGTCTTACCCCAAACGCATCTCCCCAGCAGGTTTGAGCTGGTCTTCTGGTGGGAATCACCTCTCCTCTCCCCTCTGGTGCTAGAGCTTTTTCCTGCTCTATAAAAGCAGATACAGAAGATACAGTGGCAGGCCCCAACATTTAACCATCAGGTTATTGTGCTGCTAAGCTGAATTCTCCTCTTCACCCCAGGACTTGAGTCCTTCACTTACCAGGTTCTTGCCTGTCCCTTCTATAGCATCCACCACTTTGGCCAGTTGCAGGGTCCAATACAGATGACAGATGATTGAGAAAAAGCCCCCCAAAAAGCCAGGTGCTCAGCTCCCTCACTGCTGCCAAGTGCCATCTTCCCACTCCACAATGATCAGTCCCTCAATGGGACTCCTTGACAAGCAGCCTCAGCTTGCAAAGCGGTGTCAGCCATTTCTGCCTTCCTTGCCAACAGCTCTTCACCCCCCCAGCTATAAAACATCACACATCGTGCTTCGATGTCTGGTGGGTGGGAGCTAGAACGTACCCACAGAAACTTGACCTCACGAGCTGCTTTTTCCTCCTCTTTCAGCAATCAGGAGGTCAAATTCTCACCCAGACCTCTCCTGCCTCTTCACACTTCTGCAGTCCCTTTGCTCAAAGGCCCCGCAGCAATTAAGATTTTGCAGTCCATCGAGGTAATATTGCCCTAAAAGAGGTGAGACCAGGCAGGGTTCAGCTCTCCAACCCTGATTCCCTGCACTGCCAGTTACATCTATGGGCAAAGACATCCCCAGCGCCTTGCTTCAGGAAGAGCAAAAACCAAACTCCCATCAAGGAGGGGATGAGGGGGAATTGGAGGCACAGGGTGCCTGTAGCTCTATGAGAGCAGGTGACTCCTGAGTGGGCACTCTCAGCCTGCATCACATATGTCTGGAGAAAAGGTTTAATCCGACGTGAAGGTATTGGAATGGGCTGCTATGCCAAGCTACAGCTTGGCAAATAGAGGGGAAAATGTGTTTAAAACTACCACTTCTGAGCATGTTCTCTGTCTGGAATCCATCTGAAAAACAACTCGAATTTCTCAAAGGGATTCGTTATTCAAAACTATTTGCTGAATAATTCCTGTGAGTAATTGCAGGTCTGAAGCTTGTCTGCAAACAATTCATTAGGAGCATCCAGGCAGGCAGCTATAACTGTGCTCAGACTCTGGTCTGCATTCCCTGGCTGTGGGTGGCTAACCCCGGAATTGGGTGGGAAGCGTAAATAAACTTGTTTACAAAATCAGGATCTTGGAAAAAAGAATAAATTGTATCAGCTTAAAATCAGCCGCTTCCAGCAACACTTCTAGATGTAACTATGGCTAAAATCATCTGGCAGAGAGAACTGGACATTACGGGACCAGCCCTGGGCTGCCACATCCCTGCACGTGGTGTGTGGCTCTTTCCTCCAGCTGTCCTGATGTCCCCAAGGGAGAAGAAAAACTAGTCCCCAGGCAGGGAAAGGAGCAGGATATGGGGAAAGAGGAGGTGCCTCCACCCTCCATCCTTGCAGGGAGTGTGTCACAAAACAGCTGTCCCTAGAAAATGTCACCAGCCAGCACTGACAATTCACATACACATCTGGAGAAGGGACCAACCGGAAGAGTTTCCACAATTCAGGGCTCAGAAAGTGCACAGTAGCACTGGGCTGGGTACCAAAGTCATCGCTCAGCCTATGTTTCCTGTTGAAAACATGAAATAATAGACGTCCAATTACTTGGCAAAGTGAGATGCAAAGACAAACATTGCTTAGAGAGCTGGCATAGTGCCCACAGAGTTATAATAAGAATACTTTGTTTGCCTAGGCTTTAGATAACCTATTTCTATTCTCTCTCCTACCGCTTCTGAGGCTCCTGAGAGTATAATGGGTTTTTGGAAAAACTTTTCTTTTCCAGCATCTCTGAAGTCCTCTCCAAGCTCCACCAGCTCAAATATAATCTCAAATACTGCCAAACACAGTCCTAATAGCTGCTGTTAGAGACGAGAGTATTTAACACACTCGAACTGCACAGACTGCAAAACCAAGGCTGTGGTACTCTTCAAAAGGTGTCTGTGTGGGAGCAGGGAGGGAGAACAGGGGCTAGCCTACGTCAGCTTTTAAAATAGGCAGAGCAGGCAAAGCAAAAGGAGGAGTAGGAAAAGGAAAAAAGAAACAACCTAGAAAAAAAAAATTATTTGGCAGCAAAAAAGCCTACTTCACACGGCAGTTTCCTAAGTCAAAATAAAACCAAGGACATGCCAATAGGACTAGACAGATGTCAACTTACCATTGACCTGTCCAGAAAGTTATTAAAATCCAGAGACTACTGCATACAGAAAACCTCTGGAGCTAACACAAGGCACGTACCACACATCCCTGAAAAATGCAAGATTCAAATGCAGCACACCAAACCATCCAATACGCATGATTTAGATTAAGGATAACTAGCATAGACTAAAACCTCTGTACAAGGTGTCCAGCAAAAGAAGATTTTTAACGGGTCAGTACCCCCCTGTGGGCACTGCAGCAATAAGCTAATTGTTTGCTTAACTTGCCATGTAACCACAGCCTGGGGTAGCAAATAACTGAAACCATTTCATTGTTGCAGCCGTTAACCTAAATCCTGTTTTCTGTAATTCGCTGTATCTGTCTGACCCTGGAGCATTTCCGAATCCTTAGGAACGAGTTAGTGGTTGTAACCTCAGGAAAACTGAAGGCATCGAGCAGATAAATGACTTACTGAAGATCAGAGCATGACCCAGTTGCAGAACTAAGAACCCTTAGCCTGGACCTCTTAATCATATATCCCAGCCCTGGGATACAGCCGTGTTCCTGGTGCTCTCTGTTCCTGAGAAAGGCAAGGGGAGGAAAAGGGAAAACCACTCTCCAGCTCACTTTTGTTCTGCTCCTCTTAAGAAACAAAGAACAATAAAACTAACGTTTCTCTCAGACATGGGGGATGAAGTCCCGTTGACAGGAGTCAAGATGCACAAAGATTTGAGGTAGGTTCTGTGCCACAATGTGTTTAGGAAGGCGCAGAAGTTATGTGCCAGGTGGTGGCTGCATTTGCTGAAGATGACAGAGCTTTACCTTCTCACAAACTCAACCCCAGTTGTGCCAATGCCGTGATCCTAAAGGCAGTTTTACAGCACACGAAGCAAAACCATCTCCAGGCTAATGGCAGAAGTGGAAACAGTATAGCTGTGAGAGCCAGAAAAACCCCGAGGAGCTAATTTCAGCTCCATCACTTTTGGTATGGAGCTGGTGCCTGCCCAGTCCTGTAGTGGGCTCTGCAGACACAGCTGCCCCCTCAGAGTTGCTCCAGAGACCTTGAGAGAACTGGTGTGAGCTTGGGATTTTCCTCTGTAAAGTGATGACAGAGCGAGAAGGAAAACACAGGATGCAAGAGGGGAGTAGAAGATGTTTCCTCTCTGACAGCACCGTTCTGGGAGCCCAGCAAAGCCCCAGTTCTCACCACTGCAAGTCTGGTGCAGGTGCAGAAAAGCAATCGAGTAACTGAAAACACAATAAGACAGCCTTTTCCTGCCTTTTCTTGACCTCATCCTTTCCCAAACCAAACACTGCTGTTCTTTTGGGTGCAGGGAGGGGGGGGAGGGAACATCCCCCATTGCTTTTGACCAAACGAGAAAAGAAGAAAAACAAATCCAAATCCAGCTCATGCTATCTTTGGGTAACTGTCTGAAAGCGGCTGAGAAGAGCAACGTCTCGGCACGACGCTGTCAAGCCTTGCAGCTGCAGGGCAGTGAGCTGCAGTAGCACAATGGCCTCAGAAACGTCTCGACAGGGCCAGGCAGATCAAGCCAAACACGTGTAGTTTCCCCATTTTTACTGGGAAGGCACCAAATGACATCCTGGAGGCAAATACACAGTGTCTAACTCCGAAAAAACAGGTGTCCAACGCCTTGCCCACATGTTGGTCCCTCACCCGTGTATTAACCCCATCCCAACAGGGGATGCTCCCAACTCTCAGCAGCACACGTCTCTCTAGAAGGGCCAAGAAGGGATCCTACAGAAAGATTTTGCTTGTACACAACTGAGTGATGCCAAGATCTCTGCAGTGTGATAACAGGCTCATCCAAAGTAAACATCAGCCAAAAAAAAACCCCAAAACCACAACAGAAAATAAAGAAAACATCAAGCTCAGAGTTAAGAACAAAGCAGCCAATTGCCGTGCGTTCTCACACTAAAAGGCATCACTACATGGAGCAAGTCAAAATACTTTAATCTAAATGTTTAGCAAAGAATCTGCTTCTGACAGTTCTGCTTCCCTCCAATCAGCAGGCCAGAAAAAAAAAGCTAACACTGACAACAGCAACATAATCTATACTGAAAGCTTTTTCCTGTATGTTGGAGGCAAAAAAAATAAGGTGAGGGGAAACCAAACACCAAAAACCTTGTCCCTAGTTGTCTTTTTAGCCTAAACTGACAAACCCAAGAGCTAGATTTCAGCTACCTTCTCGATTCCAAAGGCAAACTTTGCAAGCAGACTGTCTTCCTATTACAAATAAAATGAAAAGCGTTACTCCCAAACCTGCAGACTTTCCAAAAGTCAGGAACTGCATCCAAACACACTGACCTTTTGCTAAGTTCTAAAAAATTTAATAAATGCAAAGTGCAACAGCACCTGGACCCTGCTCTGACATGATGAATCCACATTCTCACTTGCTGATAAAAGACGCTTTCCATCTTATTTTAAACAGATTTGCCCCCAGAAATCACACTGTAGCCCAGACCTATGGCTCTGCTGGGGGACCTGGTCCCAACCTGACCTGAGTTTGGTAGGTGAAGGGGACCTCACCATGCAGCAGCTTCATCTTCCTACTCTGCCTCTACCTGGTGCTGCAGGGTGCAACAGAATCATGCCTTGTCCTGATCTGACAAAGGGCTTTTGTTTTCAGGCTGGCTCCCACCACCCTCACTTTCCTCAGGACAATCTGTGCACGTGCTGCAAAACAAATCTGGGAATTGCCCTGATTCAGCAGCACCTGCAGAATAACACTCTGAGCCTTACTGCCCACCATACACTGTGCTCTTTCTCCTGTTGCAGCTGGCAGGTCTTCCAAGGAAACCTGGTGCTATTTTGAGAACCCAAGAAATCCAGAAAGCTCAGATCTGAGGTACCTAAATGAGAAGAGGAAAAAACAACACGATTTTGATTCCATCCTTTTGAAGCAGGGGTTATCTCCCAGCCCCACTAACCAGGGACTTGATACAGTCCCTGGATCTATGCAGCAAAAACTGGCCGGTGCACGCTGCAGCCACGTCTGCATGTCCCAGGTTCGCTCTTTGGCTGCTAACGGTAGCTGGAAAGGGAGAAAAGCAAGCAGGCTCAGAGATGTCCAGCCAGAGGGATGTGCATAGCTGCTATTACAGCCTGACTGTCTCATACCCATTGCAACAGCCGCTTCTGCGTGGTGGTTGCACAGCAGGAGCATCCCCGGGACACAGCCAGGGCTTGCTTAGGAGAGCTGTAAAACCAAGCTGCCTTAATTGGGAGGAGTGACCATGCTAGAAATGACAATCCATTGCACCATATTAATTGTAATCACATGAAAGATCCTCTGCTTGTAAAAAACAGAAGGCTGTAACCTCATCAAACACTCATGTCTATTTACACAGTTCAAATGTGTTCACTGGCCCGGGATTGTGGATTGATTCTGATGCCTGGCTTTGCATTCACATACATTCATACTCAAAATATATAACACAAAAGCAAAAATAATCAAGAAACACAAGTCTAGGTCATTCTGATCTTATTCAGGAACCTTTATGCAGAAGACCTGCATGCCCAGACTGCCACTGGGCAGCTGTGATATGCCACGGTGGGTCCCCACAGTGCACAACATTACCCAGCACTTGGAAATGCTTATATACACTCAGTTCATAGGTTTTACATTAGCTAAAGGTCACTCAAGGCTTTGTACTCTCAGCATGACCATTACAGATGACAAGTAATTTCAATTTATCCAGAGCCAAAAGATACAGAGTCTGAAATCAATAAGGCATGCAAAGGTTGAGAGAGAGAAAGACTGGAGATAGAGGTGCCCAATAGCACGTGAAAAGTCATTGGCATCATCTCCTGCACTTCCATCCCCCATGGGTGTTGCCCTGCTTGCAGAGCTCTGCAGCTGGCGACGCTGCAAGCCTTCCTCTCCCAGCACAGGCAAGGAGCACCCTAGCCCACCGCTATTTTTAGTCTGCCTCTAAATGACTGCTTGTTCGGTCCAAGCTTACAAGTCCCACCACCATTCATGAAGGCACATTTATTTCAGACAATCTGACCACACATCAGATATCGAAACGCCTCAGATTTCTGCCTCTGTATTCTGATAAGCTTTCACTACTTAATTATTCAATTATTTCTTTTCTCCCCTACTTTGGTCCCTGCTCCCACCCCTGGTAAAGCAATCAGGGCAGGTCTCCACGCTGCAGCTGATGGCACTTGGTTTCTCAGCAGCCCCTCTCACTCATTGCAGCATTTATGTACTCTGTAGTATCCCTATTTTTTTTGTAGATGCCCTTAACTCCCCCCACTTGTTTTATCCTTCAGAAACACATCCCCAGCCCTGCCTTGCTGACCACTCTTAGCTCCCGCTGTCTTTTCAGCACAACACGTCCTCTTGGCTCTTCTCTGTCCCCAGTGCTCCTCCCATGTTTTCCACAGAGACATGTCCAGCGTCCAAACAAAACAAGAGTCAATGCTGATGGCATTTGCTTCCATCCATTTTGAATTCTTGCAACGACAGAGAAATAAACAGTGAAACTGCAGCTTCTCTGCCACAAAATGTGGCTTTGCCAAAGCTGCGTGTGATCCATCTGTCTGGGGCATAAAACATGGGGTTTGTGAAGGCACTCCCTGGCACATCAGGAAATTTCTCCCTCATTTGTTTAACACATGGTTTGGGGCAAAGCTGGGAGTATTCTGATACCGATAAAGCCTGACAGCCAGATTTGGCACATTTTGAGGATAAGAACCTGAGTTAAAATTACAAACCCTTTCATTAGGTGAAAAGCAACAGCCCCGCTGATGCTCACTGCCATCTCAGCTGGCTGAGAGTTCTCTGCTCAAGGATACCCAGCATTTTTCAAGATAAAGATATTCTGTTTGGAGGGATGGCATGCTCTGCACCTCCTCTGCATCCCGAGCTGCCTGGGAGCCAGCCAAGGAGGGAGCAGGATGACGAGTCGTGACCTCTGTGCATTTCCATAGCTGAGTTTTGCCTGCGGACTTGTACAAGCCCTTAAGCTCTCCAAAGGGTACGTACTTCTGGGATCAATACAGAGAGTTTTTGTGCCAACAGCTTTCAGACTCATCCTGGAGTAAGAAAAGTCTGGATTGAGGCAGTTTTTCATGACTTTCGTTGCCAAAAGCCCTGCCTTTCAACACGGCCACCCAAAGCACTGCTCCTCCTGGAGACCTCTAAACCTCCCCCAGACACAGCTCACACCCAGGAGCTCTCCAGAAAACAGGTATCTCCTACTCCCCCTTTATGGGGGACAAGAGAAGAAAGCTTAAGTAACTCACCAAAGGGCTTACAGAAACCAATTAGCAGCACTTCTAATTAAAAACATGCTCCTCAGCTCTGCCTCATACTTTGAAAGGGAGAACATGCGTGAGCCCCTGGGTTTGTAACACCTGTATTGACATCAGCACCTGCAAGGGAAACTCCTGCCGCCCCGCATCCTACCACAGCCTGGGGTCACCATCTCTCTCCAAATGTCACGGGCCCTACCAGCAGTGTCCAGACCTCGTGGCCCAGATGGCAAAGACACTAACACCTGAAAAGCCAAAGAAATAAAAAGTGATAGTCTTCAGGTGCAAATGGTGAGCAAAGACTGCTTGCACAGCCCTGCTCTCCTGCCCCCCTCGCCCTCTGGGGCACTCTGCTAAAATGACTGCACCGTTCTCCCAAGGCAAGGAAACGCCATCTTCAGGTGGGGCAGCTGAGTTTTCTGAGCATGAAAGAGCAAGAAAGGCCCAAGTTCGAAGATGTTTGGGTCAGGGTGCCCAGAGTGTTCTGGTCTGAAAACTCCACTCCTCACCAAGGGTCAGGCTGCTGATCTTGCATCTCCCTCCTGACAGGAACCAGCTGCTACAACTTCTCCACTTCTTATTTTTCAAAAATATTTTAAACCATCCCTGAACGAGGCAAAACCACAAAAAGCAAAGACGAAGCAGGGCTGGGAGGACATCAAGCCACCAAGCCAGCCCCACGGGAAGGCAACACAGCACATCGGGACGCCTCAGGGGACACTGAGAAGAGATGAAGGCAAAGGAGCTTCACATGCAGGGAAAAGGCAGCATGGCTGGATTCCCAGCTCCAGCAGTGAGCTGGCAGGCAGGAGTAGGGGGGCCGAGTCACTCACTTTTTAAGCATATTTCCCTCTCCCTTGCCCTTTACAGCCCAAGGGCTGGGCACTACCTGCAGCAGGTTGCACAAATACAACCTCCCGCTGAGTGCAACGACCCAGCCGTGGGTTTTGCTTGTGCTTCACTCCATCGTCTCACAAGGCACCCATGACAGGAATTGCCAAGAGACAGACCCCCTGCCGGCACAGGAGCCAGGCTGGAGGGAGCAGCAGTGACGTTTGTCAGAGCCCAGGAACAGAAAACGGGTTTCAGATGGGCCGTGGCAGAGCAGCGTAGACACAGAGGCTGCAGCGCAAGGCTCAGCCAGCCCCTCTGCCCCGCTGAGCATCACTCCTCCCACGCTGGGCATCTCCCACAGCACCCACGTCAAATGCTACTCACCTCCGGGACAAACCTCCACAGCCCAGGCTAGATCCCTGGTTATTTGATCGAGGAGAAAGCAGACAAGCTGCATTATGCCTGCTCCAGGCCCAGCACCATCCACCCTCCCCATCTCTTCCCCAAACAGCCAGGTATCAACAGTTTTATTAAATCCCACTTTTATTTTTTCCCCTTCTTGCCCTTGACCAGAGGGTTTACAAGCAAGACCAATGTGGGCAAGCCCTTAAATTCAAGCAACACGACTTGCTTGTAAGTCGCCACACCCCGCACCCTCCCTGGCACTGTTTCGCACCACAGCCGTGCAGCACCCTGCCAAGTCATCGGCTTTCCCCGGGGCTGCTCTGAAGGTCCAGCTTACATAAGAAGGAACAAACTAGCTTTTCTTCGCCACCCGTTCAATGCTGCCATTCATCTCCTGCCCTCCATCCTCCCAGTGCCACCTTGAGGGATCAAAACACCCAGCCAAAACAGTTCATCTCACACCCAGGGTAAATTTTGTTGTCTGTAAGTAACGGGCCCACAATTTTGTCCCTCTAAACTCCAAGTGAATTAAAGGGTTAAGGTAAAAATGACTGAGAAGCAAAGGTACCCATGTGTTAAGGACACTCTGTACCCTGGCAGAGCCATCTCACTGTTCAAAAAGCAAAGAGCTCTGAGGCCTGATAATCCTTCCCTGGAGGACACAAGGGCTGCAGGGCCAGGTCACACGCATCCCACCGTAGCGGTGAATGCAGCATCAAACAGCAAGGGACCAAATCCGTTCAATGGTTGTATAAAGACTTTGGCTCCAACGCTGAGCGAGCACTAAAGCTGGTCTCAGTTCTACCCGTCTGGAAACATCTTGGTCAAACCCCAGGTTATTTTTGCATCTGTGCATCGGTTCTGCCTGGTTAGAGACTCCGTGCTGACTTTGGCCAAGTGGTCAGCCCCAGGGAAAAGTAAGCCAGGAGGGGAACAGGATGTAACTTTGCAGGCTGAGCGAGAAATGACAAAGCCAGGTTTATTCAGACACAAATTGGCTGCTTCAAAGCATTTTTCCAACTCTTATAAAATCAGAACCAGCATCATAACCATCTACACTCCAGGACTTCTAGCCTTCTGACTTGAGGCCAGCACGGATGCATACCGCCTGCCCTTTCCAATCATTCTGCCATTATTTGTCAAATACCAAATTCCAGCTACTTTAGGAAAGCAGGGGGGAAGGAAGCATGGCTGGTTGAACTCTTTGTCCTTCTCTCCCTCTCACCCTCCCCCTCTGGCCTTTTACATCATCAGAACACAGCAAGAAACCCACAAAAAAAGCTGAAGGCTACATCCCAGTTCTGGCAACCCAGTGGTCTTACCACAAAGCTCAGCGCAGCCTGGATCCCCTTTGACTTCTTAACAATACATTCACAGCGATGGAAGGGTGAGGAAGGAGGGCTTTAAAAGAGCAGAGCAGCAAAGGAACAAGCTATTTTGAACCCAGAAGCCATCCACTGCAACACGAACCCTCTCCATCTGAGCTTTACTGCTCCTCCCGGCGAGCGCTTTGAAGCACAGCAATGGGAAACAGAGAGAAAGCCAAGAGCTCATTGGTCGTGTATGGGTCTACAAATACGAAAAATGTTTTATATGTTAGCAAAGGCTGGACTTGACAGACTGAAAGAAAGTACAGAAGACAGACTCCTCAGTGGCCTCACGCCATCCATAGATTCTCCTGACCGCAGCTCTCGGGGAGGCTGGCGAAGCCGCTGGATGCAGGCAGCTCGCTGAACCTTGCACATGGGGTGTTTTGGACCTTAGCATGATGCAGGGAGGAATTAGCACATGATGCTGGAATTTATCTCCTTAACCCAGCTTTGGATGGGGAGAGAGGAGTCAATGTATTCAAAGTCTGCCTTCTCTAGCCAATGTCCACAAGAGAAGGGAGGGCTTTTTCTTCTATTGTGGTTTAATTACGAGGCAGCCATAAGGAGAGGATAGGCTCTCCCATCACACAGAGCAGCTGCTGGGCAGGATTTGCAGCCATTTTGCACCTTCTCTGCCAAGTGCACAACCAGGACCTCGCTGCCAGAAACGATGGCAATGCTCTGCAACCCATTCCTCCTCATCTCCCGAGGACTGACTGACAGCTGGTGACCTTGAAAAGATGCACCTGGACTCTTGCCCGGGGACAAGCCATGGCCATGAATCACAGGACAACTGCAGCTGAGGAGGCAGCAGCTGGTCTGCAGGGCGAGCTGGCACCACGGGCGTACGCTGGCCAAGCACTGGTCGGAGGGGCAGGAAGCGACAGGAGCAGATCCAGAGGTGCAAGGGGAAGCAGCTGGAGGGAAATTCACATGGCATCTGCGCTACAGTCCCAGGTGCCCACGTCTACACATAATAAACATCAATTAAATTTAAATTAAAAAAAAACACAAACCAAATACTTTGTAAAGACAAGAGATGAAAACATCCGTGCTGTATCTTTGAAAAGTGCGATGAAACCACCCTGAAGAAATGTAAATGTAGAAGGAAGCAAGAGGCTCTCGGGATTACTCATTACAGGGGACGAGATTCTCAACATCTTTCTGTTTTGCAGTAATTAGCTGGTAACTGGGAAAAAAAATGAACAGATCAACACTTTTCTATTATTAGTTTTAAATAATGACTCAGAAACACGCACTTCCTTCTTTCCCAAGCTGTGAAGAGCTAAGCACTAAGACCTCGATCATGGCTTCAGGCTCATTTAAACTGCACATATCTCTGCACAAATTACAGGAAAGCAGTGTGAACAGCACGAAAACCAAACCCTTTGTTTCAAACGTAACTACTAGCAATTACCTTTCATTTATAGGTTAAAATGCTTGATACAGCATATTTACTAGTAAG
Organism: Apaloderma vittatum; assembly: GCF_000703405.1. Taxonomy (NCBI): domain Eukaryota; kingdom Metazoa; phylum Chordata; class Aves; order Trogoniformes; family Trogonidae; genus Apaloderma; species Apaloderma vittatum. Next base: position 28,053 of record NW_009704548.1, read on the forward strand.
AGCACACAATGCCAAGCAAATGTACGCATACAGATATTGGAGAAGCAAGGAGAGAAAGGGGAAACATCACGCCTGCTGATGGCCTCAGAGGGAAACTGAGTAAAAGGCCAATATAAAGAAATCTGCCCAAAATACAAGGCTGCCTCCCTCCCAGGGCCTGACCCTGGACTTTAATCACTGATACCATCCAGAGCCCAGGGAAATAATTAAGCATTTCAGCTCTAAGAGAGATGCCTGCCCAATCTGCTAAGCAGACAGTTTTTGCACAGCAATTCAGAGAGAAAAAGAGAAGCAGATTCAGCTGATGAGACACAAGAAGTGTCTCCAAAAGCATTAATTTCCTCTGGGAAGCAGCCCACGTGCTCCTAGCACAGGGGGTAACCATCACTCCTAGCAAAGCAGACAATTCGATCCACATCAGTCACTTGGAATAAGCAGAAAGGCAGCAGATGAGGATGAGCAGTAGCTGGCACTCTGAAAAGAAATTAATTTTGAGTTCCCCTTAATGCCTGCTCATTGAAAGAAACCTTTTGGAGATTCTTCCTGAGGGATAAGCACCTGCATCCCTGCCACGACCCCTTAAAAGCATGCACAGGGATGAGGACACAGCACGGTTCTTAAGGCACCCGCACTGTTCACAGCGGGAACCAGGTCACGGAGGAGCACAGCTCACCTCCCCGTCCTGCAGCTGGCTGCGATACAGTGACGTGGCTTTCTGCCTAGGCTACTGCAGCGTGACGCCCCGATGCCAGTTTCTGGACAGCACATCCGTCGAAGAGCACACACTCTGCCCACCCACATCAGCCACGACCCCCAGGAACTCCAGGTGCCATCCTGGAAGAGGACATGCCACGGAAGATGCTCCACACCAGCAAGGCACACAGCGGCTGAGGAACCTCCGCTTTTGGGAAAGCAGAATCCCACCACCATTTCACCAAGAGGCGAAGCAGCGCAGAGGTACCGTGTTGGCCACCTGCAAGTCCTGAAAGAGCCCGTGGGGTTTGGCGTCACGGCTCCCAGTCGTCGTTTCCTTCCTGTGATCCTGGTGTCACTCTCGCCAACCGCGAGCCGCATGTGCCATCGGAGCACTGGTGTTCTTCCAGGGCTGTTTGGCAGAGCGAGGCGCTGACCCACCCGATCTTCCTCGAACCCAGCACAGAGCAACAACCAGCACACGTGGCTGGTGAAGGCGACGCCAACAAACCCAGCTCCCAAAGAGACACGAGTGCTCTGCAAACCTCAGTCCTCTGAAACGGCAGCCCCTGAGACAATACACAGAGGCAGGTGTGCAATTTCTTGGGTTTTGCTTTTACTTTGTTTTATTCCACCCCTTCCTTTGCCACGACACGCACCCTGTATTAAATATCTTAAATATATTAATTTTTAAAAAGTATTAATAAAAAGCTACTGAAGGACACAGCTGACAGAGTGACCAAGGGAGTAGCCCATTGTAAAACGTGAGAACATTTAAAAAAACTGAAAACATGATGATTAAAAAAACGCAACTGGCTTGTTTTTTTTTGCATATGCGCAGCTGGCTGGAATACCCTGGACTCTGGTACTATTGCAAAAATGGAAGGGGAAGCAGTAGAAAAAATATATTCCATTGTACCAACCTGTATGGGGAAGGGAGTTAAGAGCAAAAATGAGAAGGCTTTAAACATTTTTGGTATTTCAGATGTTCCCTCCCACACCCACCACACCCAATCACTTCTAGTCTTTAAGCAAGCACAGCTGGCTGGAATACCCTGGACTCTGGTACTATTGCAAAAATGGAAGGGGAAGCAGTAGAAAAAATATATTCCATTGTACCAACCTGTATGGGGAAGGGAGTTAAGAGCAAAAATGAGAAGGCTTTAAACATTTTTGGTATTTCAGATGTTCCCTCCCACACCCACCACACCCAATCACTTCTAGTCTTTAAGCAAGTTTTCTGGCTTGGGGTAGCCAAAGAGTATAAAATCTGCTTCATAAAGCTTGTAGAGCTGCTGCCTCCAAGCCAAGGGGATTTTGGCAAACCAGTCATCTTCCCAGCTGCTGGCAGTCCTGTTCCGGTAGCTGGGGGGGAAGCGAAGCAGCCTGTCCACTTTGAGGAGCTGCAACAGATAAGCAGCATCCTCATCCAGCGTCTCCAATTTTCCGATGAAATCGTAGTCTATTTGGCACGGATGGCACAGCCGGTAAACTTGCCTCCAGTGCTCATTGAAAGGGACCATCTTCTCTGTCCTCGGATCCAGTAAGTACTGGATGAAGTCAGAAAAGGAGACTTTAAGGCCTGCCCCAAAGGCCTCTCTAACAGAGGTGGGAAGGTTGGTATGGTTGGAGTAGAGCTTCAGCATGGGGATGGCAAAACGCTGGTAGAACTCCTCATTCTGCAGCTCAAATTTGCTGCGAAAGGCAGAGATGAGGCGGACAAAAGGGTCTCGTACAAAGAGGAACTTGGTGTACTTCTTCAGCTTGATCTTCATGAGGTGCCGGGAGAACTTCCCATAACGGCGCCAGAATTTGTTGAAGGTCAAGTGGGTGCTGGTGTTGTGGACGTGCCCCCGGGGGATATCCAGAGGGTTCTGGTAGGGGACCCCCTGGTCCAGCAAGCTCTCACTTAGCACAATCATCACCCGTTTCCAGTTGGTGCAGGCCACCTTGGGGACGTAACAGTAGATGATGCCGTGGCGGTCATCCACAATCAGGTGGTTGAGCTCGTAGTTCGGGATGTCATCAAAGGAGCGCTCCTTGGTAGGGAAGGTGAAGCTGGAATTGGCACAAAACTCCCGCAATGTTCTCTGCCTTTCTAGCTGAAGCTTCTCTTGGTCCAGGCTGTTTCTGTCATTGTGTGTAGACCAGTCATAGCCCCGCACATTCTCCTCCAAATTGCTCACCACGGGCTTGCTAGAGCCCTGGACAAGTAGCTGCTGTGTCTTTTGGGGGATAGAACTATTTTGTTTTGGGCTTGAACTAAGCAGCTTTGCCAAAAATTCATCCACATCAGGCAAGGCTTCCCAGCCTTCACCTGCTGTGATACCAGGGATGGCTCCTGGGGAATGAGGCCTGGAGAAGGACGTATGCAGGTAGAAGTGAGCCGTTCCCACGTTGTCCCAGTACACGATGATCAGGAGGATCATGAAGATGGAGACCAGCACCACAGAGAGACGGAAGAGACGTGCTTTGGTCATCCTGACACCTAGGTGGCTTTCACCTGGATTTACCTCTGGTTTGCAGAGTGAGGCTTGGGATCCAGCATGGTGCTGCAGACCAGGAGCCTGGAAAGGTTCCAGAAAAAAAAACAAACCAAGTGTTAGTTGAACACTTTATCACCCGGCTAGGAGATAATGAACTTGCACAATCAAGACTCATCGCGGGGCTGACCATCCGTTTCCGCTTGGGCAGAGCTGTGCGAGTCTGAGAAGAGCTGACTGGCCAAAAGGAGGCATAATGTGTTGCAATTTTACCAGTTTCCATAGCAATCACTTTTTTTTTTTTTAAATCAAATCTCAAGCTTCTAGATTTATATGATTTCACGAGAAGCTCTCTTTCCGTTAAAAAAAAGAGAAGGCCTAGAGTTTAGAGAGGGAAGTTTGAGAGTATTAAAAAGTACAACTATACACAGAAAGCACGCAGAGCCAGCTAGCTTTCAGACCTCCCTGATTTTCAAACATATCTAACACAAGAAGAAAGAGGGCTCAAGCCATGATTTTAGCTTGTAGTATTGCACTGTGGTCTCATCTCCCCATGAAGGTGCTCTGTACCACTGTGCTGAAAACAAAGACCCTTCTGGAGTTACAACTAAATAGCTGAAGATGCCGTTGCCTTAACGGCTAAAGCAAGCCCCCACTGAGAGAACGACACCGACCTGAACGCACCATCTCATCTGTGTCAAGGTACCCTGCAGATGTCACCTCCACGACCTTTCTTGGTAGCTACTTCATTTTGTCAACAACAGAGATTATACAGTTTTCCTACAAAAAGCCCCAAAGGGACACGGCCCCGATAAGAGCCACACACCAATAAAAATCTAAAGGAATGATTACTTCTAAGGGAATGACTTCTGAGATTAAGGATGCTGTGGTAAATCTCTGTTCGCAGCCACACTCTTTAGAGTCAGGATTCCTTTTCCTGCTTTAACGTAATTTATATTTCTGTCACACTCATCCCTAACAACTCAAAGACAGGTGAGAAATCAAAGGGCAGCTCAGAAGATCTTTTCTGGACAGTGCAGCAGGTTGTTTTGGTTTTTTTAACTCAGCCAGTCCCATTTTGTCACTGCTGCCTACTTCCCCGCTGACTCCCAGCCCCTTTCCACCAGCAAGTTCCCCAAGGCAGACACGTCTCCCCATGCTGCTGCATGTTTTCTGGTCCAAGGCTCCGGGCAGAGGCAGGCTAGCAAACCAGCCTTGCTCTCTGCCCAAGCGATCAAGGAGCCAGTGCCTACAGTCAGGGAAGAGCAACATAGTAAAGTGAGGAGGAGCTATCTTATATTTTGAGAGAAAAAACAGTGTTTGCTGTTTTACAGTCTCTCTCTGCAAGTTTTAACATCAAAAGACAAGCAAAAAGTAGTCATGCAAACCTCCTCCTCCCCTCCAAGCCGAGTCAAGCCCTCTCTGCCCAAGCGATCAAGGAGCCAGTGCCTACAGTCAGGGAAGAGCAACATAGTAAAGTGAGGAGGAGCTATCTGATATTTTGAGAGAAAAAACAGTGTTTGCTGTTTTACAGTCTCTCTCTGCAAGTTTTAACATCAAAAGACAAGCAAAAAGTAGTCATGCAAACCTCCTCCTCCCCTCCAAGCCGAGTCAAGCCCCTAATTATAAATACAGAACAGCACCTACACATAGAAAGCAAGAGCCACCCTTCCTGCAGACATCTCCATTCTTCAGGACAAACCCTACAAACACCAGCTCTGAAAATAAAACCACTTCAGGGTAAGCTGCCCTGAAAAGCTTTTCAAAACGAAGACTGGGTCTTTCTTCCTCCAGAAACAGAGAGGTTGCTCCCCAGCCAGTTCGCGAGCCACCCTTACACGGCACCAATCCCACTCTGTACAGGGATGTGAAAAACCTGAGAGTCCAGACAGGCAAAAGTGCTGAGCTCTGTCATTCCTGGGGGAAACACACTCAGCATCTTTGAAGCTCACAGCAGCCTTGCATTGAAGCCTTGTCTAGAGAGCGATTTATGTGAATGTGCTTATGGCCTCGGGGATGCCAGATTTTAACATTCAAAGTGCTGGTTTCAAACACCATACCAAAAGCATTAGACCAGATACAGTTACATATCAAAGAACTAGCTCAGCTTGTCCCAAAAAATGCAGAAGCGAAGGTTTAGAGCTCCTCTACCCTAGTGTATTTATTCACACTTTGGAGGTAGGGAGAGCCAGAAATTCAGCATAACTGTAGCTTAACACATGGCTTTGCACTGCAACACCAAACACTGTGTTTCCTGGAGCCAGGCTCCTATTCTGCACGTGAAGAGAAGCTAGAGGAACTGCAGACACAACACTTTGCACTCTGCGGAGCAAGAAGCAGGTATTACTCAGCAGTAATCCTCTATGTTTACCTCATCAAGAATGAGGATGGAACAGATCTAAGAAGAAATGCCCACAGAGATGAGCCTGGAAATAGAGAAGGGGCAAATTACATACTGTCGTCAGCACTTCACGCCAAGCATCTCGGTCCAACAGCAGAAGATAATGGAGTGACTCTGCCAAACCTACTGCTTGGCACACTCCTGGGTTTGCGTTTTGCCTGAATCTGTTCTTGCTTTCGAGCTGGTTAGCTGTTCAGGGCAGGAACTGCTTCCCATTCTGGATGAACAGGGTACCCACTGCACACATAATCCCATGCGCACCGGGGTTCCAACGCTGCTCAAGACCTTTCGGCCGGCTGGAATGCAGCAAGCCTGGAAAGCTGCACAGAGCATTCCCTTCTGCCGTCCCTAAACCCAGCAGCTTCCACAGCTTCAGGCAGCGCAGCACCCTGCCAGCATTTCTTCAAAGCTGTCCCACCCCAGCATGGACGGATCACCCTCTAGGCAGCAGCGACAGAAGCAGAGGAGACGCTGTGTGTGGCACACGCATTCCTCAGGCAAACGCCACCACCATAACGTAGCTTTACCGAGCACACCCCAAGGGCTGCAGCTTGCTTTCCAGGACACAGCATGCAGGCCTGCCAGAGCTTTCGGCTTTTCCAAGACACACAGCAGCAAGCAGCACAGAATCGAAATGACTCCACTTCTATTAACTCTATCAGTGCCAGAGAGGAATCTTGGAAAAAAAAGCAGTAACATGGCTTAATTCCCCCTCACGAGAAAATCGCTGAAGAAAAGAGTTGCTCTACTGACGGCAGCACATCCACTTCCTTAGCACTTCATAAAAGAGACCAGCCTGAACGCACAAATTAGAGGTCTCTGTGCACATCAGAGGGAGCGTGCCTCCATCCTTGCCTTGCCAGAATCAAAAGGAAAAGCCTCCAGGACGAGCCAAGAATTTACATTCAAGTTTAACCCAAAGTCACCAGCCAACAAGAATGTGCACCAGGATCCACACAAAGCTGCTTCTGTGGCAGGACGCTGGCAAACCGGGAAACGGACCAAGTGCTATAATCATCCTATAGAGGCCCCCTGAGCAGCCATCCTGTGCTCATCTCCAACCTGAACCTGGCCTGGATAAGAACCAAGGACTCTTCTCTCCATGCCAGGCCCGAGAAAGACACTGAGGTCCAAGGCCACTGGTCCCATCCTCTCCTATCACAAGCTGCCACATCAGATAATCACCTCTCAAACTCACATTTAAAACCAGTAAGGGGGGAATGTGTCCCCATTGCTCTTATTGCAAAAGCTATTGCAGATGCAACTCCTCAAAGATTTGGAAACTTTACTTGCACTTCACTGTCCGTTTTAACAGTTTATTCTCAGGGTAAACAGCAGCTTAAGTAATACCTGCCTCTTTCTTCCTTTCCTCTTGGCTTTGTGCAAGGACTACCTTCTCTCACAGCCTCTCTCTGCAAAAGAGAGTAACTCCAGCTCACTTACAGGAGCAGTAAGGCATACAGAAAACAAAGGAGCTTACACACGACTGTGTACTCGAGACAGGGGACAACAACTCCCGTCTGTCAACAGCGATGGCTTTGAAGGGACTGTGCCTCCAAAGGCTTGGGTGCAGATTCCATCTCTTCTTGCTTTGTGTTTCCTCAGGCTTGTTCCTCTCCTCCTGCTCCTCACTCCCCACAGGGAAGCACAAGGCACATACCGGGCACTAAGCACCAGCTCACCTCCTCCAGTACCCACTCATCCTAATGTGAGAAGATACGGGACTTCAGGTAGCTTGCTTGGGCCTTCCATTCTGAAGATGGAAAGAGGTAGAATGAGAACTTAAAAAAAATATACAAAACCCTCAAATTCAAACAGATACTATCCTAAGGGGCAGCTGTATTCACCAGCAATTGCTCAATCCATGCAGCTTTCTTCACCCACCTGTAGCCCGTTACATTCAGGGAATCAGCAAGCTCTAGAGAAGTAGAACCAACTTAACCTCCTGCAGGTGTAGGAAGATGAGCTCCCAACAGCCAAAGCAGATGAGGGCTGTACCAATAACCAGAAACAAATTTCATACACTTGGCCATCACTCAATAAATTGCTTCTGCCCAGCTTTCCAAAAATCTAGCACTCTTTGCAGAGCAGGAAACTTTTAACCCATGTAAAGACATCGACATTTAAATTAACATAAATGCACAGCATCAGAAAAGAACCAGGGCTTGCATTGCATGTTTTACCCCAGCTTAGCACTTACATGCTAAAGACCAGCAAAACAATGTCCTCATCTACGCACCTACCTGGGCGCCTTCCCTGCCATTGCTGCCACAAAGCCTGGTTTGTACAGGCTCGGCAGCACCAGTCGCCTCTTTTTTAATATGCCTAACTTGGAAGTTGTCAAGAACGACATTTCTGAGATTTCCAGTGGGAAACTCCCAAGACGCAGCACATCCCGTCTGTTCACTAACTTTGTTGCAAACTTGAAGCACGCCCATCCTTCCTCGCTTTACAAACACTCCAAGAATCTCAGCGAGCCTCGGTGCCTACAGCCTGGCTCGAATAAAAAAAAAGCCAAGCCAAAGCCCAGGACACTTGCTGTATGTCGGTGACGCCCCCTGCCCCTCTCGCCGCTGGCGTTTGCCTCACAAACACCTGATTTCGGCAGAGTTTTCTGTTGCACACGCAGCTCAGCTCCGGGCTGAAGTTTCCTGAGTGAAGTTCCAGCGGGATTCATCCCGTTAAGGGGGCTGACTCTGCAAAGCAGCGTCAAAAACCGGGCTCTACCGTCCAGA
>NW_009704549.1:0-1509 GCF_000703405.1 Apaloderma vittatum
GGGCTGGGCAGGCTGTGCCGGTGGTACCCGCCGCATCGCACACCTGGACCTGCGGCACCTCCCCGAGCGCTTCCAACACCAGCTTGCTGCAGCCAAGCTAATTATTTACAGCTTCAAACTTCAACCATTTTTGGTGAATCCCCGAACACAATTAAAAAAAAAAAAAAAAAAAAGGAGACTATAATTATTTTTTTTTCTAAATGGGAAAAGTATTTCTTTCATTCTCCCATAACACAAATCCAGCAAACATGAAAAACATGAGCCCAAACCAAAGCTCAGACATCACATCTGGGGAGAGACCAAGCATGGAAAATTTTAATCCAAAGGTTAATGCTTGGGAAGCTCCGAGTGTGTGAAAAGAGGGGTTAGATGGGTGCTGCTCAGCGGCTCGAACAGTTGTTGCCGCCAAGTGGCGGCTTTCAAATGGTGCCTGCCCGCCCCAGCCCAGGCACTCGGGGTCAGAAGCTAAAATAGAAAACAACTGAAATCATTGCAAGCAAACAAACAGTCAGATCAGATGCTGGAAAAGCCAAGCGAGGAAGGAGCCAGCAGCACAAAGCGCAGCTCAAGCCCTGTGACTGGGAACATCGCACCAAACCACACGGCAGCGGTGGCCGTCACCGCTCTCTCCTGCTCCCCCGAGCTCTCCCCGGGCCACTGCCGACAGCTTCCAGGCCACCTGACGGCCCCAGCTGTCACCTCCACCTCTGCTCTGCAGGATCACGCTCCAGCTGTTATCACATCTTGGGGATTTTTCCACCCAGGAGCCCAAAACTTCATCCTTCTCATCCAGAACCACCAGCTCCTGCCCACGCTCAGAGCACCCAGCTCTTCACCTTCACCCCAGCCGACACATCTCCCTGAACCTGCCCAGAGGAACACACCTCTGCTGCTCCCCTCGCTCCTGCTCTGCACCCTGAGCTGCTGGGCTCCCGTATGCCCACTCCCGCCGCAGATCTGCCCGCTGAGCTTGTCGTGCCCCCGTTTTCCCCACATCCTGCCTTCAAAACGCCTTTGTCTTCATCTTCTGTGTTAGATTATGCCCTTTCCAGGCTGCTCCTTCCAGACACTAGAAATCCCTCTCCCCCCAGCTCTAACAGAATAGCATCCTAATTGCCTTTGTTAGGGATGGGGCCACGCTTCTAAAATTGCCACGTCTGCTTGCACGGCCGTATCAGCAATAACAATAGCTTAAAAGCTACAGGAGTTACAGCATCGAGTCCTCCCACACTTAACTAAACACAAAGAGAAGGGACCATATGTCTGCAAAAAGCAGCCGTGTCAGGTGGGTCGGAGCCCGGCTCCCCGGGGGTGGGAAGGGAAGGCTCGGCACCGGCGGGCGTGAGAGCATCCGGCAGAGCAGCGCCGCTGGCTGCGGCTTATTTACAGCATCCAGAGGGATGCCGGGCGGGATTGCTTCCTGGGATCAGCCGGGGCAAGGTAGGAGAGACGGGCTTTGAAGAGCTGCAGCATCCCTGTCTGCGGGCAGGGCTCTTCTCCCAACTTGCC
>NW_009704549.1:1549-2377 GCF_000703405.1 Apaloderma vittatum
GCCTGGCCTCGCTGCCCCCTGCACCCTGCCTGGCTGCATCTGCCGCCCCAGGGGTGCTCAGGGCGAGTAGAAAGCTGGAGGACCCCCAGACATAAGGAGACAAAGTAGGCTCCATCCTGGGTTGAGGTGAGGTCCACTCGTGTCGGCGTACCTGCGTCATCACGGCTTGGGGGCCACCGTCACCTCTTGCAGGTCTCCGGGGTCCCGCTCAGTCAGCCCAGAAGCAACTTCCCAAGCAAGTGCTTCTGGAGCCAGGGGCAGGTTTGGTTTTCGGTAGATTGCTGAGGGGTGCAACAGAAAACAACTGTGTCCTGCTACAGAGGGAGAAGAACGACATGTCCCAACTAGTTGGGATGTCCTACATCGCTCCCCCCAGGATGGCGGTGCTGACCAGAGAAGCACAAAAAAGGAGGAGAGTTGGGATGGATGACAGGATTCAGCTCCAAAGATGCTTATTTTGAATGGGCACAAAGCTGCTCAAGAAGTCAGACACAACTGGGCTGCTGAGGGACACACTGGTCAGAGAAGAGGAGAGGAGGAACTGCCAGTTGTTAGCAGAAAATATCTGCAAAAATATGAAAGATAAATAAAAGAGCATGCAAAAATGTAAATGGTCCTTTAACAAACCATCGTATCATATGGCTACAGACCAGATCTGTGTGTGTATAGTGCTGAGACAGAACCCGAAAATCCAGACACCTCTCATGACGCTCCCTGACCACCCTCTCGGCAAGAAGAAACCCAAATCTGCTCACGACTAACTGCAGAAGCTTGGAGATAAAGACAAAAAGAAGAAAACAGAAGCAGGGTTGCGAGAAACAGCAGGAA
>NW_009704549.1:2408-10328 GCF_000703405.1 Apaloderma vittatum
AACATTTCTCTAAGCCTAGCCCAGAAAATGGGCTTTGCAAAGAAAACAGGCAAAGCACCTCCATCCAGGCTGGGGAGGGGGCTGCAATGGGAACAACAGTGCCAAGAGAAGAGCCCGAGGAGATACTGAAGGGAAATCACGGGAGGGCTCACCTGCAAGGGCAGGGGAAGCGCGAGCTGAGAAACATGAGCAGAACTGGCTGGCAAAGACAGGGCTCGGGACCGGGCTCCCTGGGGGTTGTGCTCAGGGAAGCGTGTGCTAGCACGCGCAGAGGAGTCCCAGCAAAGGACAGGCAGGCGTGCTCCAGCTGCCCATGGACCATAGCTCCTGCTCTGCACTCTTCAGCCCTCCAGCCAAGGGGGAAAATGTAATCAGAGCAATTTCTATTAGCAAGAATATAAAGACTTGGAACCTCCGAGCTCTCTCTTGACAACTAATTAATTACCAGGTAGCATCCCCTTGAAGCTGCCAACACAGCGCGCACAAGTTCCAGCACGATTTAGGGAGAAAGATGAACTTTACAATAAACTCTAGAATTTTACTTCATCTCCCGCCACCATCTGAGATCCTGGGGGAACAGGAAGGGGTGGCAAGAGGCAAACTCTGAAGCCATCTGGGATCATCATTAACTTGTTCACTTGTGGCCTCTGAAACAAAACGCCGACTGCGCCGTGAGCAGCAGCCTCGAGCCAGATGAGAGCAACTCGTATTCTCAGTTTCTTAAATGCTCTTCTGCCGTTTCTGCAATAGGGTGCCCATCGACCTGCAGACCCCTCGCCTGTCCCCCAAGGCTCTGGCCACCAGGACAGCCAGTCTTTGAAACTATTGAGAGCAGAAACTGTATTTCAAATAGCTTTAGGCGATGCATCCTAACAGCCACAAAAAGAAGTGAAGAACTATGTCAAGAAAGCAGAGAAAAGGATGAGAGAGACAGAGTGATTGCTGCTGACACAGCTTTTATGGGAAAACACAGAAAAAACCTACAGGGGCAGAAGGTGCCATATCTGAACCGCAGGGACCAGGAGGCTCGGGTGCTGCGGCGCTGTAGCGCCATGCCCAGCTGGTCCCTCACCTCCGGCCATGTCCCGCTTCTCGCTGTCCTCAGCAGAGCCCCCCTTTCCACCTGATCAGTTGTTCACTACTACGGGACTGGCACATCAGGAAGCCACAGAGCTACGCAGCTCCACTGTGCCGGAGGGAAGGATTCTCCTGCTTCGGGCAACCAAATGCTGCTGCCGTAAGGCTCGGCTGCCCTCCCTGAGCCCGGGACTAAGGAACCAAAACCTCAGACCAGCCCAAGATCACTCCAAGGAGGAAGACACAAAAGGGAGAAGGTTATCTGGGCTGCAGAGGTCACCAAGGACAGCAGCGGACACCGCTAACGACTTCAGTGTGCCAAGCCTTGTCCGGACATCTCATACAAAAAAAAAAAAGATAACAATGAACTACAGCTGAAGCTCAGGATGTGTGACCTGTTGGAGAGCGCTGGGCCAGAAGACTCTTAAATGCAAGTCCCGTGGCAGCGTGTGAGATCTGAACTAGGAGACAACGCATGAAATACGAGGACATTTAGGGACTGTCATCCCCACAAAGTATTTCTCAGGGTCTAGAGGCACAGGGAGACAGGAGATGCTGTTCAGCTTGGCACACGTGGACTGAACTACACAGTACACCAGGTAGCATCTTGAGACATTTTGCACCTGACAACTCTCCCACCTCACCACTTGAAACAACCCTGGGAGCCAGCCTGCCTTCATGGCCAGTTTTTGGGACCAGAAGCCTCCATCTCCCCGCTCCAGGCTGCAGCTCCACGGGTGGCCGTGGATTTCTTCCTTTGACACCAGGACAGCCACAGGTCATCTTGCTCAGGTGCAAATGTTCTAGGCTAAGCCAAAACATTTCTTTTCTTTTTTAGCCTTACTTGAAGTAAGTCCAAAAACTGAGATGACATCAAAGAGCCCACTGAGTAGATCCCCTCCAGAAACACACAGGGACTTTACCTCGTTAGCACAAACACAGTTGCCCTGCAGACTTCCTGGGAACAGCTGAAGCAGCATCGCACTTCAAAAACCAGCCTGCACATCACAGAGGTGGGGAGGAGCTCAGTTCTGGCCCAGGATTATTGACAACCCTTTTAAAGCCCACGCAGGATCACACATAAAAATCGTCACAGCCCTGAGGGGGACAAAATTACCTTTGTCCCCAGGAGATGTGCTGTAAAGGCAAAGGCAGGGCAGGAGCTGTCACATGAAGCAGTCAAGAAGGACATGCAGCCGGATAGAAAGTGAGGAGTTAGATCGTGGAGCAATTTTACGCCTCCTGGAACTGGTCAGTGATTGCCTTTCATGAGCTACAAAGAGGGATGTCCCTTCAAGATTTCAACCCATGCCAGAAAAGTCCATCTTCTTCCAAAGGATAGTAATTGCCAGAAGTTCTGTCCCTGCTGCAGTCCCCAGCTCGGATCTGCCACTGCCCGGGGTCTGAGGTCACTTCCAGAGCGATGGAGGAGACCTGCAGGAGCCCAGGCTCAGCCATGGCACCGAGCGACAACCAGGAGATACGGCGCTTCCTGGAAGAACTGGAACTGATGTGCAAATAATGAGAGAAAAATGTGGGCCGAGGGAGGGTTAAGGAGAGATTAGTCTGGGGCACACGCTGGGAGATACACAATGTTAAGTATGAGGGCAAAGGAAATGAAAACTGGAAACTCAAACACAGTCAAGAATCCAACCCCAGCCTGGGCAGGAAGTTTACACTCGGCTTCTAAATATACATGTTTTTAAATCAACAAGCTCTCTTGTTCCTCAGCTCTAGTGCACAACCACACAGGGGAACGAACCAGAGACAGGCACTGCCAGGCTCTGCCTGGTGAGGTTTGCTGTCCCCAAGTGACAAGGTCTGGGTGATGGAAATCCCTGCCATGCCCCGGCAGGGGAGTGAAGACAGGATCCTCAGCAAGCTCTGGGAGAGCAGGATTCCCAGCTCCAAGCACCCTGCTCAGCGTGTCGGCACCCAGTCCCTCACAGATGGACCCTCCCGTGGTCCCCAGGTGCCCACGGACGAGAAGGAGAGGAAGCAATAACCTGTGAGCACGAGCCAGACGCGGTGCCCCTTTCCTTCCTGCTCTCCGGCCACCGCATTCAGGCTTAGCAGTCGGATAGTCACATATTTTTTTAATTTGATATAATTATCTCCTAGAAATTACTGTACACAGCCTCTTGGGATCTAAAGCAATTAAGTGAAGATAAATTTCTTTCATGGAGCAAGCTGTCAAAGGATGAAGCAATTTCATTCCCCATTTGAAGTGGAAGCTTTGGGTCACGCATGGTTTATTTGAAACAATGCCATCACCTAAAGCTGCTGATCTTATCTGTCTCCCTCTGTCTCTCCATTTCAAACTGCTGAAGATGTGCAGCGTGGCACTGCCTGAAGTGATGACATCTGGCACCAGGCCAGCTACAGAAACAAGCTGCTCCTCCCCGAGCCTCAGTGCAAGAGGCCAAGCATTCCTATTAAAAAGGGGGAAACCGAGGTGAAATCTGGGAAGAACTGAGAAGTGGGAATCCTGCCCAAGGGAACAGGAGACCCATGAGCTACAGGAGGAGCGAGGTGCCTGCAGGAAGGGCTGGCATTGCCCAAGACAGGATGGGAGCACGTAGCACATCTCTGAGGGGTGACAGTCTACCAGGCTTCCTCTTCGTCACCAGACTGCCCTGAAGCCATCTAAAGCAGGCTTTGAGGACCTCATCACAAGGAACAGCCCACGCGCTTCAGTCTGTACGAGAGAGGAGCGAAACCGCACGACAGAAATTATATCTCATCAGCACATACACGCTAAGTCTCTCAGAAGTCCCAGCAAATTCGCTCCCGTCCTCACATTCTGCCATGTCAAAATGTTTCATTTTAGACAACAAAACTCGCAAAACATAAATTCATTTAAATAAACCATTCTCCAAAGCGGTAGCTTTTAGCCTCAAGTCCTCCTGTGTGCTGCTGACAGCAAACCTGCAGCCAGGGCCAGCTATGGCACGAGGACGGTTGCTCACTGCAGAGGTCAGCAGCACGCTGTGACTTGCATGTCCCTGCGAAGCCACAAGTCCTCTGCTGTCTCCAACCAGCCCTTCCACCTCTTCGCCCCCTTTTCTGATGAGCAGCTGCTCCATCTACACACTCGCAGTGACACAACCATCCAATGCACCCGTACAGATATCTGCTCCCATTCCCACCCAGGCAAATCCATCCCCACGACTCCTTCCCAGCTCTCCAGCCTACCAGGATTTATCTTTAGAATAAAGCAGTTCCCATGTGCTTAAGCCTCTTGTACATTTAGCAGGTATTATGTACTTTCAAAAGACAAGGTGTCTCTCCATGTCGATACCTGAAGGATCTCTCCTTTCCCATGTCAGGGCAGTCCCTGGCAGCAACTCTCAAGTCACAGGCAAGTCCGAAGAGGATGCTCATGTCTAAAAGGAAGGAGGTTGTAGCTACGGGCGTGAAAACAGGCAACTCCTGTGAAAATTCAGCTCCCATGGCCCCAGACAGATACGAGCAGTTCATCCATCAGGTTTCTGCAAAGCTCAGATCAGTGTTGGTCAAACCAGAGAGATGCTGAACTAGAAGAAGTTGCTGGTGCTAGAGGGAGTCAACAACATGAGCCAGCGACGGATACAAGTTCAAGAAGCATCCGGATGAGTGAGAAGTGTAAGCACGGTCTTCAAAAGTGACTTGGGCACCCGAAACATCGCTGCATCAACTCCAAAAATGCCCATCAGCAGGCACGTTCCCGACGCAGCCCGGGAGCCCGGCTCCGTGGCCACTCCTCTACAAGAAACATCGCACATGGACTAGATGAACTGACCCAGCGTTAGAAGGATGTAACAAACTCCATCATCTTCTGCCTACAGGCACATATCTCTTTCCTTCAATAACAATGGAGGCTACGATAAGCATTATATCATTTATGTTTAAGATAAATACGGAACCAAAATGGAAATCTGTTCTGTTGTTCACAAACTGAGTAGACCAGGCAGCCAATAACTTCTCCAACCTCAGAAAACATATTTGTCTTCGTACCAAGAATTTATGTTTACATGAGCATCTACCTACCCCAAGTATAGTGAAGTTCTGGGAAAGTTTTGAAAAATAAATCAACACACTGACTGGGAATAAATACTCTTATTGTCACTATTCATAACATGTAAACTTAGAGACAAATATTTGTTACATATGGTGGAGAAAACGCTTTATGTAAAATGCTGGTATGCAAAACGTTATGGCAAAATGTTGTTTAATTTAAATAAATTATGGATTTACCTTATGTTTAAGGAAATATATGCAAATATGTTATGGGGAAAAAGTTGACTAAGTTATCTGGATTAAATCTTCAGCATTTTTAGTGCCCCACCACAGTCAGACCAGCAGCAGTAATGTTGCTCACGCAAGGCCTATGCTTGGGAAGAATTTTAACGTTTCTCAGTGAACCTTCACTTAGTACCCCCTCGTCTTCCTATGGGATGCGGGTGGCCTGGGGCTGAGGCACTGGCCTGAAATCCTGGGTATCAGGGGTTTGTTCTCATCCTGAGGCTGAGGCTTCCTGTGGGACCTGGGTCAGTCCCTCAGCCTCCTGTACCTCTGTTGCCAATCCCTAACAAGGAAATTGCTTTTCCTTCTGTCCTGACGTGTTGTGGAGATACGTTCATTAATGCCTGGGAAGCGCTTTGACTTCAATGACGGCGAGAAAAGAAAAGAAGATCGCGGCGATGTCTTCTCTGTCTGATTTGGGAGGCGATAACATGAGGACACTGAGGGTTACGGCACCAGCGTGCCCCGAGAGCTGGGCTCTCCATCCTCGCGCAGACCCAGCCCAGCGCTGCCAGACGGATTTGGCATCCGCAAAAACAACGCGAGGTCCGGCTGGGAGCAGAAACGTGGGGAGCAGCCTCCAAGCTCAATGACAGAGGTCACCTTCCGTCTCCCGTAGAGACAGAGTAGATCCCCATCTGTTATTTGGGCTGACCACTCCCTGCATTCCACCCCGTCCACTTCTCTGGCAAGCTTCCCAGGACGTGGATCTTTCTTATTCAGGATAACAATGAGGAGTTATTAATTGGGGCTTTTTTCAGGTTTCCTGAGGTCCTTCCAATAGCCACGTTGGTGGATACCACAGCCGTCGTCGTCTTCAGCGGGATGTTTTAAGCATTTCACTTGGTCAAAGACAAAATAGTGCCATGAAACAGGGTCACCTCCAAAGCTAAGCCACAGGTAGAGATGAAGAGTTGGGTCAGGGGCTGCATTTTGTACCAGAGCGCAGAGTCTGAGCAGTGGTGGCATATCCAGCTGGCAAAGCATGAGGCAAAGCGTCCCAGGGACCCCCCGCAGGATCAGAAGCACCACGTTAACTCTTGAGCACCACAAAGATTGTCCGAGACGAGGCCACGCTTCACAGCCAGGGACCAGCTTGGCCAGCCAGAGCAGCCTTTCCATTTCCTCAAAGCTTCTCTGGGTAGCAATAAGAGATGGCTCATTGGGAGGGGATCCAGCATTAATGGTGTTTTAATGAGGCCTTTCAATATACTTACAGACTAATCAGCAAATTCCGTGCAGTCTGGACGCTAAAGCCATGGTGAATACCCCTTCGA
Source organism: Apaloderma vittatum (assembly GCF_000703405.1). Classification (NCBI taxonomy): domain Eukaryota; kingdom Metazoa; phylum Chordata; class Aves; order Trogoniformes; family Trogonidae; genus Apaloderma; species Apaloderma vittatum. The sequence continues at coordinate 9,047 of NW_009704549.1, forward strand.
CAGCCTGAGCCGTGCACTATCTGGGCCTGATGTCCTGCCAAAACCTGACAGGTTTTGTGTCATCAGGGTGCTGGTGTGGCAGAAGCGAGGCCATTACCTGCTGAAAAACGCCAGGGGAAGCGAAGGGTGCACGCAGCACAGGCCGAGGAGGTGCTGCCCAGGAGACTGCATGGTTGGACTCCCCTGTCCTGGGCCACTCCACTGGTGCCAACTCCAGGAAGGCGCAGTCAGTGAGTTTCCTGAATAGGACATTTCTCGTTTCCCAAGAGTCTGTGCTGATCTTCTGGAGGTAGCTTTTAGGACAAAAGGCCTGAACACAAATAAGTTTTCCATCTCATTACATAAACCCGGCCTGACGATGACAGAAGCGAGGATGTTCGACAACGAGTGTCATCTGATCTGCACAAAAAGATCCAACGCCGCCTGCAACCAGGCATGGGACGAGGCTGATTTATCCCGTCAGTCTCTGCCTTGAGCCGACGATCGCATCGCACTTCCAGAAATCACTTTGGAAAAGCCTTTTGCGGACGCCAGAGCCAAGCTGTGAAGCGCTGGCTGAAGAACCGCGCACGTGCTGGTACATGTGCACAGCTCACGCCCAGGCTGCCTGATCCACTTGGAAAATCAGGGGCTAACGCCCCAAGCCCAAGACGAGCCTGGAGGAGAGGCAGAGGTGGATCCGAGGCTGGGAGAAGCCAGGGGAGGAAGGGATGGAAACGTCACACGCCGCTTGAGCAAATTCCCCACGGCTTCCCCGCGCACCAGGGTGCTGCTCACTCCCTCCACATGCCAGGAAAGAGGAATCTCAGAGGTAGGGAAGGTCGTTTCCACCAACTGCTGGTTCTTCCCTCCCTGCTATCCCCCCGTAAGCGACGGGGCTGCCTGGAAGGCAGCACCTTGTACTTTCCTGCAAGCTGTGTCCAGACCACAAAGCCACTCTCACGCTCACTAACAGGCGCCTTAAGAGAACATGTGTAACTGGATCTTAGCACGTTGGCAGGTGGTTCCTCACCTCGTAGCGAGACTTGCAGCTCTCACACACCAGCTCTCAGCCTCAGGATGAAGGCACAGCAGCAGGACCTCAGCTCTGTAGAGGGGTGCTGGACTGGAGGTGCTGTTAAATCTGCTGCTCCGGCCCATCGTGCCTACCTGGCCAGGGCTAGGGGACCTGTTAATGCCTGGCTGTAGCAAAAATTGCTGCACAGCCTTGAACTCCTGCTGCCTTCAACACTGTTTGTGCAGCCCGATGGCACAGCTGCGCATCATCTCGCAGGCAGGGGGC
>NW_009704549.1:10357-18841 GCF_000703405.1 Apaloderma vittatum
GAGAGCACGTGAAAAGCTACTATGCCCCAGAGACTGCAGTGCACAGGATATGGACTGGATTGAAATCTGGTCAACAGAGGTCTCGAAATGTCAGCGTAAACAGGAGGGCAGTCCTGGCGGGGCCCTGGGGAAGCTTGCTTGGGCTTATGCTGCTTAACAATAGGTTCAGTGACCTGGACAAAGAAAACCTTTACTGATAGAACCTACAGATTAGACACCGTCACCTACCCTCCTAATCTTTGAAGAGAGCAACTCACCAACAGACAAAAAACCGCAGAACTGCTCAGTCGCCTACTTGCGAGCACACAACATGCTATTTAACACCGCTAAACGCATAAAGTTCCACCTCTAGGAGCAAAGACTGTGGGAAGCTGGAAGCATCTGGTGGGTACGGAGGAGAGAAGGAGAGCACAGCACTCACCTCTTGCTCACAAACTGGTGCGGCAGCTCACAGAGCAACGCATCGAACCTGGATGGCCACAGCGCAAAAGCACCATGAGAAGGGCTCAGGGGACCCAAACCTTGCCCACGAGATCACCATGTCTCTCCCTCCATCTATTCAGCTTCTCAAAAGGGGTTGGGGGGATCTGGGACACATTTATGTATCAGGGTCAGAGCAGCGACGGAGGGATTCCCAATCTACACCAAAATTCAATCCATGAAAATTGAAACAAAACCAAATCAGACCAGAAAAAACGCACATTTTTAACAGTGATCGAGATCGGCTCCTGTGGCAACTTGCTCAAGATCCCGATGGGTTCTCAGCCTCTAGAAATCAAGGCTTGGTACTTCCTACAAGACCTGCTCTTGTTCCTTTGGAAACTCCCCTGTGGCTCCCCAAGGGAGAGGAGCCACAGGTGCCCCCGTACCCGAGGCTCTCCTGGGCTGAATTCCCCCCTCCAGGACCGACACGCGCCACCGGGGGCTCCTCTTTGAAGAGGAGGTTTCTGACCTGTACATTCTTCCCAGAAGCTCCCTGCTGGTGTTCAAAGCACCTTGCTGACAGACAGGCAGGTGTGCCTGTGACCGGAGCCACCTCCCCAAACCTGTCACAGCCCCCCCAAAAAAGAGCCGGCTCTCCTGGGCTGAATTCCCCCCTCCAGGACCGACACGCGCCACCGGGGGCTCCTCTTTGAAGAGGAGGTTTCTGACCTGTACATTCTTCCCAGAAGCTCCCTGCTGGTGTTCAAAGCACCTTGCTGACAGACAGGCAGGTGTGCCTGTGACCGGAGCCACCTCCCCAAACCTGTCACAGCCCCCCCAAAAAAGAGCCCTAGGCAAGGCACGGGGGAGTACTGCGAGCCCAGCTGTGACACTTCCTTTCACCTATACCTGTACAGCTGTTTCCTACAGGGCTGCAGCCTCAAGTGAGATGTGTGAGGCTTCTGTAGGTGCTTGGGAACAAGATGGAACAGAAACACTTCACACCTGGCCCCAAAATTACAGCACACTGGAAGGTGGCCAACATAAACTGGCAGAGTACCAGTTGCAATGGACATCAATTAAGAAGCCTGTCATCCTCAGACTGCAGGGTTTTCTTTTTTGCAATCTGCACCGCTCCTTAAGCCTTCAGCAGCACCAGCGCTGGAGTTTTCCAGATGGGATCATTTCCCTCAGATTCCACTCGCTAGATTTATTGCAGGTTGTTTTTTTTGTTTTTTTTCAAACCCACCCCCTCTTTTAAGAGCCTGAACTATTATTCCACATTTTGGATTTCTCCAGGGCTGTATTCAGTGTCCTTGTGCCATTATTTCCCTTTACCTTCAACTGGAGAAAGGCAGATTTAAGAATGTGCTCAAAACTTTTTTAGCTTCAAGAGTGATCAAAAACAGAGACCAAATAACAAATGAACAGCGTATCTGCCTGGAAGGTGCCCTGTGCAGCCCCAGGAGATGCAGCAGCAGTCGCGAGGACAGCAAACACACCCTTTTCTGTGAAGCTATGTTTAAAACAGCGCATCAGACGCCAGCGTACCCTCCTCTGCCACCCACCGCTGGGGACAACGGACTCAGCTTGACACTTCCCACCGTACTAATGACACCTGGCAGAGGCAGAGAGAGGCTCCTGTGGTGGCCACACAAGCCCTGGCACTTGCAGCTCAAGGAAACGGCAAGGATGGACGAGGAGTTCCAAGCAGGTGATACTCGGAGCGTTACCTTCGGTGGTGGCATAAAATCCAGCCTCTCCTCCATCACCCAATGACATCACCTTCCAACATGGCCCATAATTTAGCCTAATTGCCTTTTACAATCCACAGGCACCACATGAAAGGGAAGGTCGAGGCTGGGATGGAGTTCAGATACTGGTCAGAAAATGTAAACATTTTTAACTCGGCCGCCTCGGGGCTGCCAGCTCCTGCCAAGTCCCCGTTCCGAGCAGGGGGCAGGGATCTTTCCCTGCTTGTTTGGAAACCGAGGCAGGCAGGAATGGAAGGAGTTTTGCAAAGATGACTCCTCCTTGGACTCTCCTACTTGGGGCTCCATTCTCTGCTCACAGTTTCCCTTTTCCTCTCTGGACCAAACTGCAAGCTGGAAGCTCTCACTCTCCTGGGCTGAGTGCGTTTGCCTGCCAGCTGGAGGGAGATGCTCTAGGCTATGGAATGGGAATATGGAAAGGATGCTGAGAAAACAGTTACATTTGCTCACTGGGGTTTTCTCTCTGCTTGCAAAGAGTTCGCACTCTCAGAGGCCCAGTCTTGCTACCCTTCCTCCCATGTCTTGCAAGAACTCTTCCCAAAACCACTGCAGTGTGGCCACTCTGACGTGGATTTAATCCCAAGAGTCACTAGGTCTCAGGAAGGACAAAACATCTGGTGATTAGAGGCACGACAGAGCCCGGTCACTGCGACAGCCATTCCTCCTGGGCTTTTAAACCTGGGGTTCCCTTTCCAAGGAGCATCAGACATAACTGTGCATTGCCAAGAGATACCTGCAAGTCTTAAGAAGACTGAAATACCCTAAGAAATTGAAGTGAATAGCAAGACAGGACTAATTTTAGCCCAAGCTTAAATAATAATAATAGCTAATTTAGAGGCGACTCGTTCTGAAAATCTAGAGCACGCTGGGGCAGCTAGAGAGAGGGTCAAATCTGGACTGTCCACCTGTGATGGACAGGGCAGAAGATTTGTTTTCTAAGGAGAACACAGCTTGGATTTTAGGCTATCTGCACTGACAGGTGAGCAGTGAAACAAGTGTGGGAGGCTAAGTGGCCACCCTGGAGCTGGAGGAGCCACGCAGTACCTGGTTTGTAGGTCTGGGGCAGTAAAACACTGCTAGTTATTCTTCAGAGCCTTGCATTTTCGGGCTTTCATTTGCCTGGTGAGGTGAGACAGGGTTGAGACTAGCTGAGTGGTGAGTATCTGAGACAGTCCACTCCACACATGAGCATACACATGAGGAAAAGGAAAAAAGTGCCTTTCTGTTGGAGAGGAGGGAACCACAGTGACTAGCCCTATAAGCACATGTATTAATCATGCACCGTCTGGTTTTAATCCACACACTGCTGATCCTGCGTCTCACTGTATTGTTATCAGGGGAAGGAGTATTTCTCCTCAATCTTATTCACCAGCCAAAACCCTGAAAATGCAAAAAACACATTTGTGAAGTGCCTTCCCAAGGACCCTGGGCCCCGGACCTGGTGAGCTGGGGCTGCTGCCTTTTTATTGGCGTTTAAAAACCTTTTATTAACGTGTGTCAGGGCTGGGGGAGGAGAGAGAAGCTCAGGTTTCAGGACCCCCCATGCAGAGAGGTTTATTGTGGGAAGGGACATTAACACTTTCTCCTCCACCATCTCCCTGGTGGGGGCCTGTGGCAGAGCGTGGCTGCAGGCGCAGGCCTGGGTGACGCAGAGCTTGTGTGGGTGCCATGTGCCCGCACAGAAAAGAAGGAGCGGGCGACCCGCAGCCCTCCTCCAGCCTCGCCGCCAGCTCCACGGGGCCACTGCAGAGCAGAATACTCCTGAGACAACTCGATTCGACAAGAGCTGAGGAAACCAGGACATGCCCCAGGTTCCCAGGGCTGCACAAGAACAGATCCACGCACAGCTCGGCTGCACCACCACCAAGACTTGCTTTCACCGCAGCAAAACCCAAGCACTTCCCATTACAAGCCCCTCTCAGCAGCACCACCCGATGAACCCACGGTTGTTACCTTCCTCCTTCCTCAACCTTAACTCAGCCATTGCTGCTCCCTGCTCTTGCCTCGGGTACAGCGCTGGGTGAGCGAGGTCCTGGCAGCGTCTCCTTCGGCTGCAGACACAGTCTGACAGCTCAGGCACCAGGCTGCATAGTTTGCTGTTGACTGGTACATTCGATGGTGTTCCATCACACGAGCTGCCATGGATATCTGCCCGACATACGCCCAGGAAAACATCCCCAAGTTGTGCTCGCTCTGGAGCCAGCTTTTGTTGGTTACAGCTTCAATGACAGTGCAAGAGACGATGGGAAGCTCGAAGTGTCACACTGGCTCCAGCAGTAATCCGAACGCACGGCTTCGTGGCAACGACTGGAGTCAGAACATTTTCACTGAAAATAAGAGCCAGGCCAAACGCTCAAAAACTTGCTGAGAAACTCTGGCTGAATACCGCACTCCATCTGCTAACTGGGACGTGGAGAACAGAAAGAAGTGGGAAGCACAGTGTTTGTCCTACATAGCTTACAAAACAACCATCCTCTTGGTGGAGCCAACAACCCAACACCATTTTAAGCCAAATACTCTGCCTTTTCACAGATTCCTCTCCTCCAAATTCTTACAAATTCATTAAAAAACTATGGTGCAAAAGCAGGAGGTAAAGATTTGGAGCATCAGCAAGCACGGTGAGATACTACCCTTGCAGTAAGAAGCCAACCACCTCTTCGTAGCCACACAAGAGATAGGAAAGGTACCACAGCGAGCTTCCCAGAGTCACTTTGGCATTGCAGAACCCTCCTCCCAGCCCACAAAACATTCACAAAGCGCCATAAAAAGAGCAGTACGTTTTCTTTGCCTCTCCAGCAAAGAACTGTCAGGAACTTGGGCTGAAAACTGGGCCAAGACTGAGAACACAAGTGAAAGAAATTGGGTGCAGAAAAATAGCCTTCGCTAAAAAGCAATGAAAAATCAGCATGGGAAAGACAGTTCTCCCTGCACAAAACCAAATTATTTCTCACCTGCGCAAAGCTCAGTTCATCGGCAGCCAACCAGGAGCACACAAATGGGAAAGTTCCTGCGACACAGCTGGACGTGGGACGTGACAGCCCGAGCTGCAATGTCTGCTGCCATCGCCTGCCTGCGGCTCGGGGTGCAGATTCCCTCGTGCCACCAGGCTCAGCACGGACACAGCCCCGGACACTGCAAACAGCCCAGAGACACGTCTGCTGGGGAGGTAGATCCATCCAGGCTCTGCACGCTAAAAGGAGGGCAGAGAGCAGACGGTGCACTGGGGACCGCGCACAAGGGTCCCCTGGTCAAGTTGGGCTGGGGGCTTCTCTGCAGGGACGTGCCTTTTTGTACCTTGCTCACGGCCATTCGGGAAAGGCATACGAGGTCGTGGCTCTCAGTCATACCTCCTGGCTCCCTCTGCACGGCCTTCTGCAACACCCCGCTTCTGGAGAGGCAACTAATTCCCTTCTTTGCTACTGCAGAAGGAGAACTGTGGAACAAGGTCGTCATTTCACTGTAATGATGCAGCTGCCACTCCAACCCCTTTCTACAGCATTACCGAATCACAGGAAATGGGTAGGAGCATCCCAAGAGGTCACTTCACCTCCTTTTCCAAGGCATTCACCTCTGCCCAAGCTGTACCTGAGAGAGCCACCCAGCTTGCTTTTAAAAATCTCCAAGGCTGAAGAGATTCTGCGGAATCACTCAGGAGGCTGCTTTCAAGTGCTTAACTACCCAAAGGTATGAAGCCTGTCCTAAAGTCTAGTCTTAATCTATTTTGCTGCAATTTATGCCCATTCCTTCCTGTGCTTTTCAGCGTGGAGCGGGAGGACAGCTTGTTCGCCTCCTCTCTGCAACAGCTTACTGCATCTTCCCCGAATTCCCTGTAGACTAAAAAGCCTCAGCTCTTTCAGTCCCTTCTTGGAAGCCAGGCTTTTGAGATTTCTGCTCTGTCTCACTGGCCTCCCCTTAACCTTCTTGGGCGTCCTCTGCAAAGTGAAATATGCACACCTGCTGTTTCGACAGTCTGACCATTAATGAAAATACCGGGCAGCACCGGACTGAGAAGAAACCTTGCAAGAACTCATTGCTTCTGCTCAGGGTGTCCCAGGCAGCGCTGGTACCAGTGTGCTCCTCTGTCTGCTTCCATGCGACGTGTTTTGGTGTGTTAAGGCAGAGACCAGAAAACGGCACAACACAACCGGCACACGATGGGGGGCTTGGACCTGTGCAAACACGAGGGAACACCCCAGCCTGCTGGGTGGGACCACGGTTCCAAGGTCAGCTACTTTCAAACCAAACAAGATACACAGAGGTGGTGGGGGAGAAATTAAAAAAAAAAAAAAAGAAAGAAAAGAGGGACAGAAAAAGCCAGGCTGGCACCTTCTCTTTGGGATCTGTGCTGCCTTTTCAGCAGAGCTGAGCTGGTACCACCATGCCCAATAATCCCAGATGTTTGGGTGGCTGCTGCTGAGCTGCGACAGGCACCAGCTCTCACCAGCGGTGCTGTGCAGTTTCTTTAAAAAGCACCAGAACCAAAGGGAGGCAGGACAGGGAGAAAACTCAGCTCAGAAGCTGGGGTGTAGCTATGGGACAAACACAGGTCTCTTGTTTTACACACACGAGTGCAAGTGCCTGGCAGGGCAGGTAGATGGCACTCCGAATAAATCCGTGTGTGGTTAGGGGAGGCAAGAGTCCAGGGAATACAGACCCCCTCCCACAGGTTCTGGGGCACCTGACTGAGCTGTTCCGCCACCGCACCTGCCTGCTGGGGGCTCTGGGTTGTGGCTGCTGAGGAAAGAGTCCCTGCTTAAAGAGTGGGGCACTGGGACTGTCCCCAGCTGAACCCCACTGAGGCCACAACACACGCTGGGTGAACAGGCTGCCTTAGAGCGGCAACAGCAACTGCCCGTTTGTTATTTTAACCCCTCCAAATAGAGCCTGGAAAAGCCATTTTTCCCACAGGGGCTTCCTGGACTAAGGTGCTTCCTCAAAGCAGGAGAGCCCTGAGTTTTACTGGGACCCTGAGCTCCTCTGCTGTGGGCAGTGCTGGGAGCACGGGCTGGACAGACAGAGAAGAGAAACAGAAATTTGCACCTCTTGGGTCCCTCTGTGATAAAGGTTCTCAATTTCTCACCCTCATTTCAGGAAAATGTCAAGAAGAAGTGGCACACGGGAAGGCACGCTGCCACCGTCACACGCAGGCTCTCCACAGAAACCAGCCCCTGCATCTCCACTTCTCTCACAGCACCGGCCGCTTGGGGAGGCAACGCGGCAGCTTCCCAGATGAGCAGCGTTTCTGGTGCTGCGATTTTGCCTCCAAGCAGGAAACTGTTGAGAGCCACTCTCATCCTGCCGTGCCTCCGAGGGCGTGCAAAACAAATGCCATTGTGCCTCTTCCATCCCCCAGCAGGTCCAGACACGTTTTCCAAGTGCAGCCCCCCCAGGTCCCTTCTGGCCAGGTGGTGGCAGAGAGCAGACCCAAAACCCCACATCAACAAGGGAACTGATTTCATTATTCTAAAAACAAACAGCCAAAGGAAAGTTCAGGCTAGAATGGGCTCCTAGAGCAAAGAAAGGAAAATAGAGAGCGGGCAGTGGGGAATGCTTCATATTCCTAAAAGCCTTTTGTACGTTAACACATGGTGTCTGCTTCTCTCTAGTCACCTATTTATCACTCTCCTCTTTAGAGAAGGAAAAAAGTCCTGGCTGCCTTCCTAAGGCAGAGTTTTGTGGCCGGGGGGAAGGGGAGGGTGCTTTAAGCATGATGCAAACCATTTGGAGTGCACTGAGAGCACTGCCAACACAAGCTGCACTATTTAAACAAGTGAGGAAATGATCGTATATACAACATGCCAGCGAGCACACACACACCAGAGGAAGTCGAGAGGGGTTTTCATGACACAGAGCTGGATGTCAGCGGCTGAAAGGTCGATATTTTCCCTTAACACCCTTCTCAATGACTTAATCGTGTTCCGTTTGCACAGAAAACTTCCCAAGAATAAAAGTCTGGAGGAATCGAGGGGGGATGTTTGGCCTACTGCTGACCTTGTCCGAGGTCCTCTCCACGTAGCAGGGCTCCTGGGGGGCGACCAGCAGGGGAACGAAGCCCGAGAGCAGCCGATCCTCTTCCAGGCTAAGCAGGGCAAGGTCGTCATCTGGGTCCTTGTACAAGGGCACCTCCGACTGATTCACTGTGGTCAGTATGTTACAGAAGTCAGCCAGCGTCGCCCACACATCTACTGAGACCCTGGGAGAACGAGGAGAGACGTGAGCAATTCGGGGCTGGAATGCGTTGGGAGTTGCCTGCAATGCTGCAGCGAATACCAGAGAGGTGAGGCGAGGC
>NW_009704550.1:0-620 GCF_000703405.1 Apaloderma vittatum
AAATCGAAATCAAAATTAAAAAGGGAATTAGAATTGAAATTAAAATCGAAATGGAAATTGAAATTGAAACGGAAATTTAAATTTTCAATTAAAACCCAAATTAAATATAAATCCAAAATCAAAACCACAACGAAAATCAAAATTTAACTCAAAATCGGAACAGAAGTTAAAATTGGAATCAAAATCCAAACTAAATTTAAAATTAAAATCAAAATTAAAACGATAATTACATTGGAAATTAAACTCAAAATTTAAATTGAAGTTAAAATTCAAACCGGAATCAAACTTAAAATTAAAGCCGGAATTTAAATTAAAATTAAAACTCAAATGCAAAACCAAATTAAACTTAAAAGTAAAATTGAAATCAAAAGTAAAAAGAAAATTAAAAACAAAATTCAAATCGAAGTTCAAATTCAAAAGGAAATCGATGTTAAAATTGAAATTAAATTTAAATTTAAATTTAAAACCTAAAACGAGAGCTCATATCAAAACCAAAATTGAAATCAAAATTCAAAACGAAATTAAAACTCTGATTTCAATTTCAATTTTGATTCCAATTTCAATTCTGATTTTTATTTCAATTCCCATCTCGATTCTAATTTCGATTCCGATTTCGATTC
>NW_009704551.1:0-272 GCF_000703405.1 Apaloderma vittatum
CAATCTCTGGGCTCCCCCCTTCCATGTTCCCGGGGTTCTCGGGGGTCCCCCAGCTCCAGGATCGCTGCTCCTGGGGGTCCTGGGGGTCTCTGAGCTCTGGGCTCCCCCCTCTCCAGGCTCCTGAGGGGTCTTGGGGGTCCCCCAGCTCCAGAATCGCTCCTATCAGGGGTCCCCCAGCTGCAGGCTTCTCCCTTTCTGGGTTACGGGGGGGTCTCAGGGGTCCCCCAGCTCCAGGATTGCCATTTTTGGGGGTCCCAAAGCTCCAGGCTCCC
>NW_009704552.1:0-432 GCF_000703405.1 Apaloderma vittatum
AGAGTTACGGAGATGGAGTGCACACAGGAAAATATGCAAAGAAATAATAAATTATTCCCAGGGAGGGACAAAATTAGGTAGGATTTCTGCACCTCAGCAGAAAGCTTTTAAAGCTTCTTCAATGGATGCCAAGCAGAGGGGTCTTTTCACTACTGTTGCAAGACATTCAAGTCTCTGATGCTGGAATCTATATCTGTCGTGTGTCTTCTGGGCAAAGACGACAAGAGGAAGCTTTTGAAGTGGATGTGATGTGACATTGTCTTGTTTAATTCTCATTGCTAAGTTCTTCAAATAAACTTTCGTGTTCCTCACCTGCAGGAAAAAAAGATGTAAATTTAGGCTGTTACTTGCTTGTACCTGGCCTCTAGTTAGACATGGAGGTAATGATTACAATCCTGGGGTTTTTTCCCATGAATGCTGTTATCACCTTCT
>NW_009704553.1:0-231 GCF_000703405.1 Apaloderma vittatum
TGCGGTGTCTCAACACTGCTTGCCATGGGAGGGGGAAGAAGGGATCTGGAGTGATTCAGAGAGTGTCTGGGACTTAATGGAGGAGATTTTCTTTGAAGAGATGGGCAGCAGCCTTGTTAGGCCTGGCAATACTTTGCAGTACTGTTTCAGAATAAGGCCAAGTAACTCTTTGGCTTCACAGCCTAGTTTCTACCTCCTGCCTCAGCAGATGCAGGGGGACAGATTCAGCAT
>NW_009704554.1:0-606 GCF_000703405.1 Apaloderma vittatum
GGGAGGCAGTGAGGGAATCGGGGGGAAGAGGAGAAGGGAAGGCGATGAGTCCAAGTCCCAACGTTTTCACCACGTCCTCACGCTCTCTTCCACGCGCGAGGTGGTGGCCGTGGGGAGGAAGGGCAGCTGGCCCCGGCGAGCGCCGGGAACGTCCCGTTTGGGCTCCAGCGGAGCGGGAGAGAGAGGAATCATGTGGAGGCTGTGGGGGGGTATTAATGACAGCGGGATGGAGCGTACGCAACCAAAATGTGCTGGTTTTAGTTTAATGGATTGTCTCCCTTCGCTGTTGCCCTGGGGACAATAACCCTGGATGGCAATATTTCAACCTGGGCTTTTCACAGATCTTTGCTTTTAAATGAGGTGTTTTTTCACTGCATGAGTGGCTGTGGCAGCTGTTCTTTGTGTTTTCTGTCTCCTCTCATCTCTACTAAATCACTCCGCTGCAGTTTGGAGTAGCCGGGAGCAGAACTAACTCAGAAATGGCTCTGGTCACCAGTGTGAGGAGAGAGAGCGCCTGCTCCCATCTCTCAGAGTCCTTAACGAGGGAGAGCAGCGGGCTCTCGGCTGGGCACCTGCCCCACCTTCCCGTTTTAATCGTCACGTCCT
>NW_009704554.1:633-1731 GCF_000703405.1 Apaloderma vittatum
CTCCTGCTCTTTCTCTCCCCCCAGGAGTGGGAGGAAAAGGGGAGTGTGTTTCTGCATAGACAGAATTCCTCACTGGGGCTTTCTCAGGCCTCTGGTCCATAAGATACTTTGTTTTCTTCTTTCCTTCCAATGTTTTTCCCCTTTTTTCCCTTTTTTTTTGTTTTTTTCTTCTTCTTTTCTTACTCTCTCTACATACCGAAAGAAAACCCTTTCCTGACTGCTGCAGATCTGCTGGTTCTGATCCCAGGGCGGTACTGTCAGAGGGAGTATCACTGTGGGGTGGGGGAAAAATGAACTCAAAGCACCTGAAAAATAAGCGTCAAACTCAACACTCTGCTTCTGTTTTCCAAGGGGTTTCCCTCCTTCAGATTCGTGGGGATGGGAGGAGAAGAGGGTCTGGGGTTTGTGCTTTCTGGTTCGATAAAAAACAGACTGGACGAGGGGTGTGGGACCTGATGGCAGTAGGGCTTAAAAAAAATCCCTAAAGGGCATCCGGGAAAGGGGAAGGCTTTGGGGCTTTTGCTAACTTGGCACCTGCCCAGAACAAGGCCAGGTTTATTTCTCTGTAGCCCAGCTTTCCTAGGGAGAGTTTCGTTGATTTAACGCTCTTAAGAACATCAAGCTGGGAGCTCCTAGTGTCCTGTAACACGGTGAAAACATTTTTTCCTGGCTGGCTGTTGGAGGAACGAGTCAATTCTCCCAGGTCCGGGCGACATCCTTCGGCTCACAGACCTTCTGGCTCGGGACAGGCTTTTGTGTCTTCCCTCTGCAGCTCCTTTTCTGTTCAGCTCCTCCTTGGCCCGCTCCATGGCTCTTCTTTCTTCTCTCTTCCGCTGCCTGCCCGCCTGCCTGCCTGCATGCTCTCGCAGCCCGATGAAACCAGCTCCCTGCTCTCTCTCTCTGTCCGTCTGTCTCTCGCTGGGCGGTTTCGCACCATGACGGCATCTTGTCTCTGCAATGGCAAAGCTTCCTCCGTCCTCCCGCAGCCTGCCGGGCCGTTCGGGGCTCTTCCCCTCCTAGCCCAGCTGGCAAGCACGTGCCTGCATGCCGCAGCCCTCCCTGCATTGCCCACCTTTCTGCACAACACCCTCCACCTCC
>NW_009704554.1:1764-2007 GCF_000703405.1 Apaloderma vittatum
CATAACCAAAGTAAAAATCCATTAAACTAAAGGTAAAGTATCTTTTTCTTCTTGAAGTAGCTGGGTTTTAACTCTTCAAGTACCAGAGACGTAGATTGTAAAAATAAAAAAAAAAAAAAAAACACAAAAAAACAAACCAAAGAGAATCTCGTGGTTGGAGAAAGCTGTTTTGCCCTTTCTAACTAGCCGTGACCTTCCCAGGGCTCCTTGGCAACTCTCCTACTCAGAAATTTCAGAGATCAA
>NW_009704554.1:2096-2367 GCF_000703405.1 Apaloderma vittatum
TTCCCAAGAAAGGATGTTTCCCCCCCCCACCATTAGCTCTGCTCTCCTTCCCTTCCCCCTTCCTCACAGTATACGAAGTGAACGAAACTTATGCAAAGTCTATGGTACCTAAAGGGTTAAAAAACATTGTTATTGTACAAGGTCAGTAAGGGTCATTCTTGTGGCTTGGACAGTCAACTTTAAAGCATGTAAAAGGCGCAGCTCAGGTGAGTACTGGCTGGTCTCAAGCGGATTCACAAATACAGCCCACCCTGTCGCTGCAGGCTTACGC
>NW_009704555.1:0-27146 GCF_000703405.1 Apaloderma vittatum
AATATTTCTGTGTTTGTATAATTAAGCAAATAATGCACATATTCAATGTTTGTATATTGATAGACATTTTGAAATGGGAAAACTTGAAAATAGATTATGCTGCATGAAACTTCTGAATTTTGACGTTACCAAACTTCTACTACATTGTAAAACCCAGGGAACTTTCATTGCCTAAGAAAATACAGAGATGTCTCTCAAGAAAATCAGCAGTAACCTGATTTCCTTTGTTGTTGTAGATTGATTTTTATTTATGCATCACAGTCCAATTTTTTAGTTCAAGCTTCCAGCTTTTACAGCTGTAATTCTATCTTATTTGTTCTGGCAATTTATTAGTAGTGTGAAATTGTGGACACAATTCTCGGCGGGTGAAAAATTGCACCTACTAAAGAGTAGGTTTGAGAATCAAGCTTCTATATTCATTGATTACTGTACAGCACAGTGTAGTATAATAGGTGAGAACGAACCATGGTTGTAAAGATCAAATCTATTGTAGGTACAAAAGCCTATTTTATGTACATTAAAGAGCCTTGATTATTTAAAGGCATTTCTGCTGTTGGTTATTTTACACAGGTTATTTACACTGTTGATTAAATTGCTTGCAAAGCAGTCAGATTTCCATACACAAGTAGTCTAACAGAAATATTATGCAGCCAGCAATTTGCCAGTTGTCTGTTGACAAAGACAGAGCGTAAGCCACTTACTACTGTTTTTATACAATGAATCATTTTTGTAAAAATGGAGCAGTCTAATGAAAATTCAAATGTATTGCTTTTCTCGATTCAAACAGAAATCCAAGCACTTCATATACTCTGCAAATAAGCCTCATTTGCCACAGTGTAGCAGCTAACAAGCAATTTTACTTCTACATGCAGATTTTAAATAAAATTCTTCAAATTTAAACAGGTAATTTCATTTTACTTCCATAAACAGATACTTTCAAAATATTTAGATGTCTGTATATAATTCTGTTAAACTGTTTGTTCTAAAATGTCAATAGGTATCTGTGTTTGAGTTACCACCCGAAGTCTTTCTCGTTTAAGGGGAAAACATAAAAAATAACCAAGGTAGCTGCAGTCAGGAACAAAAAAGCAGTGCTGCTGGGGAGGAAGGTGTCTGAGAACTAGAAACAAGAAGGTAAGATGACTGACCTTCCAGGCGGGTTGTGCCCCTCGGCATGCTGCACTGCTTGCTGGGGTCAGGTTCGTATCTCTGCCAACGTGACACTCTCTGGGGCACACCAGCCAGTTTAAGAGGTGGCTGCGTGTATCTACAGCCGGCACAGGCTGTGGCCTTCACAGGGGGCTGCTACAGCTATTAGAGGGGCAGTGACACAAACACAGACCACTGGAACAACCCAGGCTAAAACTGACTTACTTTACAGGTTTATTTTTAATTGGGTCACATCTGAGGTTAATCAGTCAATCTGTGTATATGTATATTTATAAGACGACGTACATATGTATTTGTATTTTCATATAGGTACAAACATATATTAAAAAAGTTCTATGTTAGAAGATAAGCGCTGTCTGCTCCTACAGAAATACTGAGAATGGGAAAGCCCTCTGCATCTCTGGAAAGAGTTTAGGGCCGAGAAGATTTGTCTCCTGTGTCTAATATAAAAATTGCTCTGTTAATTTTTTTAGTAACATTAGTGATTTGTAAGGCAATACTTTTTAGTCATTCCTAACGTATCACTTGGCTAGAAGAATCTGTGGATCATCATGAAAGTTAATTCTTTTATAAACCCTCAAAACTAATGTAAATCATCTGCTAGAAGAAAACGTTAACCATTTGTGTTTTGCAACAGCATAGTAACATCTATCGGAACAGTGTTGGTTTCAATGTGTCTATGACTTAGTTGTTTTGATACTGTGGCAGCAACATTTCAGTAGAGTGTGTAGGAAAAAAGTCTCTCATTTGTAGCTGCCTAAGAAATACTTAATTTACTTTTTAATGAAGTTCATTACTTAAGACTTTGTATGATACAGTATTGCTGGAAGCTGGAACCTGACCCTACTTTGCCTTTTCTTTCTTCACATATTTGCTTTTATCATGTCAGTTTTACTCAAGTGACACTGAAATATGGAGATTTTTCCAGTCTTTTTTTTTTTTTTTTTTTTCCAGAAGGAGCTTATCAGTTGCAAGGCCTAGATTGTGGATGCGAGCTTTGATGTTAACAGCCCCAGTGCCTTTCTTTTTTATTTGGGGCATTAAGTTCAATTACATATTCAAAGTATCTGTTCAGTGCTTTTGCTGAAATCTTTCAATAATTAAAATAACTGAGCTTTTTTTAAGTACCCTTTTCTCAGTGTTTCAGTCGTGATACAGATGTGACTCAGACCAAATCCTGTTCTGTCAGTATCACAGATTTCAAATCTGTGTATTGATTTTTTAAGAGATGGAAAAAGCCTAGATCATCAAAACCTTTTTAACTGAATGGCCAGATATAAGTTCAGATTTAAAAGCTACATTTGTCCACTAAACCTTTTAAAAGGATTTTTGTGGTCTGTTCACAGAGTTCCCTTAACGTGATAAGATAGCTTATTTTAAAAAGAAATTTCAAAGCAGATGGAAGAGCTGTGTGAGTCTGCAGATACTGTTTCCACTTCAAGCTTTCCAAGCAAACTCAAAGCCTGGCCAGTTTGCCTCCAAAGTCCCCAGTTGGGAAAATAAGATCTTGAAAAAATTACATCTCCTGTTGTTATAGCCAGACCGATATTTTGTTTTAACTTAGAAAATATTAGCAAGCTTCATTTAAATCCTTCAGGAAGATAAAAAGAACACAAGGAATAAGGAGAAATAGTCACAGAAAACCAAAGAAACAGAGGTCTCACTCCCACATTTGGATAGTGGTGCTTGTAGTATAGTCACCAGTCTGAAACAAAGGATTGTCTGAAATTACTGTTGCTGTTGATGCTGGCAATGGGCTTCACCTTTATGTGCTCATATTTGTCCATCCTGTACCTTTACAAATCTTTTCCAACCTTTGCTGCTTCTTCTAGACTTCTGAAAATCACGTTTTTGGCTTTTGTGTATTATAAACCTTTTCAACCACATAGAATTTTAAAATATGCTTAATTTTTACATGTCCCGGGCCAAGATTCAAACAGCCACACTTCCACTAAATAGTACCGTGTTCAGTACATAGGGCTTTGGCAATCAGTGTAAGTACTGTACTGTTGACAGAGTAGATGAGTCTGACCATAAATTAACAGAGTTAGAACATGCAGAGAGACTGAAAGATGCATGAGTTCAGACTGTACTGAGAGAAATCAGAGATGAGTCAGAAGTGGAACATTCCACTGACACACACTAGTCCCAGTTTCAATGAGTCAGTCAAAACGAGTACCTGACCATGAATTCCATGTTTCCTCTGGGTTTGGAAAAAGGTAAAATCCTACTGATGAGGTTTCACAAAGCCAAGCCCCTGACTTCTTTGACTTATTTTCATGAAAAAAGTATAATGTGGAAACTGCTGTTAGGTCTAGCGTGAGCAGGTGAATATGTGATTATAATTAAAGTCAGGAAGCCAGGCATGCGACACAGAACTGAAAGTATTTTGAAAACCTGAGATAATACATTCAACATCTTCTTTATTGAAAAGCAGTGTTCTTGTCACTACAGAGCATGAACTTTTCAGCTAATATGTCATGAATTAATCTCACTGCCCATTCTATGGCAATGTGTGAGTCCTTTCCATGCCTTTAGAGTAATTGTTTTAAATTAGTTGTTGTTAGTTCTTAGAAGAATTTCATTTCAGCCCAAATCATTGGTTCTATATTTTGAGGGAATATAGGGGGTTAAAATTTTCTTGGCAGGAGAGTACAAAGAAATTGCTGTTTGGCTTTTATCCCAAGGATGTGCAGTGGCATCAACAGGGAAGGATGCGATGGCAACAGCTTTTAGGACATCAAAAGTGTCAGCATCAGAAACAACAACAGCATGAGCAGACTGTGCTGATGGTGCTTCTTTCTTGCTCTGCCATTAGAAAGTTGGCATGTGCCAACAGTTATCACAAAGTGGAATCCAAATTACCATAGTTATTTCCAATCTAAGTTTCAGAAAAGAGTTGCCCACTGTTGACAGACACTGGAACACATTTTTCTGGTTACTAGGTCAGAGCCTCAGCCGTCCTGGATCAATGCAGCAGCAGTGGAATGACATCACTTAATGCCAGCTAGAGAGCTGACCTCATGCTGTACGATGACCTACTCTGCCACCTTCCAAAGACACAAACGAGATTCTCATCAAGCCACAATCAGAGACTAGCATGATAACAGCTAAAGAGTTAAATATCACCCTGTACCTTAAATATAATGCTCCAAGCTGTGAAAGACAGAGAGGAAAAGTTAAGCAGGTGGCTAGTACCTTCTAGGATTAGAGTTAAAATGGTGAATATCTTCTTCCTGTTGCAAGTTTTGTGTAAAAAAATTATAATGATCTTAGTTGTCACTTTGCTTGAAAAGAAAATCCCTAAAATCTTGGGAAGGGTAGAAGCAATTAAATAATAATTTTTATTTGCTCAGCATTGCTTAGATTTTCCCTGAAGAATCTTGAGAAAATTGTCTATCTGTTCTATCAGTGATTTTGCAAAAAAAAAAAAAATGCCATTCTTTTGCTATTTTGAAAAGTTTGATTAAATGTTTTTCACCGGTCATCTTACACACTTTTATGACTGCCCTTAACCTGCAGGGTGCTTAAGTAAATACATACAGAGACAACCATAGCAAAGAAAAAACAGGTAATTTGTTTTAGTTCTTTAGCTCTTAGTCAATGCATGGTAAGGCAAAACCAGTACATCTCTGAGTCTCATGTCTCTTTGCATGTAGTGAAATTACTTCTGTGATTAGACTGATTCTCTTCAGTTATCTGCATAAGCTGTGGAAGAAGTCGTTGCACAAAACTTTTCATATATATTTAGTTTCCTCAAGCAGTCAACTGTGTATGTTGATAACTTGGCCCCATTTAAACCAGTGGAACTTAAATACGAAAAAACAGCACTACAAAAAATATGAAGTAACATTTCAGAAGTAGAAAGATTTGCAGTTCTGTGATGGCACTACTCAGATAAGAAGTTTCTTACTAGTGAAGATCTTTTTCCATTACTAGGGTTGTATTGTTTCTAACAGACCTAGAAGTCTTAAGATTTTAGTCACAGGTGGAGGATGAAATAATAAACTGGCTAAAATCAGTATCCTATTCGGTGACAGGTCTGCTTGTTCTAAAGTGGCTTTTTCAGTAATTTGTAGTGTAGTCAGTAGTTTTCAAATCAACAGGCTAATGTGACACCCTCAGGTATCTGCGGAGTCCAAAATGTTTTTATAATCCCTTTAAATGTCATTGGAATCATACACTTTGTATGGCTAACAGGAAGTATTCTGACACCATGAACTTCTTTGATAGAATACATCTGTAGCGTTTCTAAAACATTTCAGCATTTTAAGTCAGAACTGGTAACTGAAAATACAGTTAATTCTTACTACCGGAGTCTTGGTCCTCGGATATTTTTTTTGTCTTCTTCACATATGCCCACATGCAGCATGAGCACACGGGCACTGGAAGTTCAGGTATTACCTGCGTAAGATAGGATCTTGGCCTGCTGGTGAACACAGTCAGTACTGTATTTTTTCTCCCAGCTTTTGTCCCTTCAAATACAGGTGGGAAAAATAATAATCCCTGCAGTGGAAGTGTTGGCATACCTGTTGTGATCCTGTTTTCTCAAATACCTGTAGGACTAATAGAGTAGTAAGTAGGTGATAAGTAGATCTTTTATGTGGGCTGGTTGGCTCCCATTTTAAGCTAGTTGTAATTTAAAAATTTAAGCATTTCTGAATCTTTATGCAAAGGCTGGCTGCAAAGCTGTCATTATGAGCATGTTTGTATTATTCAGTATCCCTCCAATCTCACCTATTTGTAACTCACAAAAGAGAAAGGAGATATAATAAGCCTTAGGCTTACGTTCAAGTCTGTTCCCAACAAGTCTTTCAGTATTTGCAAGAAAATGAGAGAATAAGAGAGGATTAAAACAAAGGCAGATTGTAGTGCAGCAGCACATCTCAATAACCTTGCTCTTTCACTTTATTAAAGTTCAGTACAAAGGACTCCCTTCCTCTCGCCCAGATGAATCAGCCTTTCACATGGGTTTGGAGAGTGGGAAGGGGGCAAGGCAGTTAGCACACAACAACAGCAGGAAAAACATAAAAAGATCCTATTCATAAGCAGTAGTGATGGGAGGGAGTGAGACATCAGTGTTCGACGGGATTTTGGTTCAGCATTCAAGAGAAAACTCTAACCACATCCAGACATACGTTGTAACCTGGGCACTTCTTTGGAACAGCAGTAAGTTGATGCAGAAACTGAAGTCACTTGTTACTGCTGCAATTATAGAAGATTTAACTCAAGAGATTATATATTTGGATAGTCTTTATATAACCTCGTCAGCTAACTTCATTTTTTCTGTTATTTCCACAAGGAATACTCTACATGCAGACAGTACTGCTTAGAAAAAAGTAAGGAAATCATGCCTGGCTGACCTTTTTCTTACCTACTCTAAAGACACAAGAATTTGATGCAAATATCACATTTGCACTAACCAAATCAACACTAAATGCTCTGTGAAGTGGATTGAATGTGGTTTTGTAGCTGAATACAGCTTTCTTTGAGTTTCTTTTGGGGGCACATTGCCTTTGGCTAGACTGAGCACGAGTCTTGATGTTTGCCAGGGTATTTTGTGTTTCTGAAGTTCCCTCTGAAGACAGTGTCTAGTCTGTCCACTTCTAAGAAAAGAGAAAATAAAAAAAACCCATGACACACTACATTAAAACCATGAATGTAGCCCACCTTTGGAACAGAGAAAAGTTTACATGGACTTGGCTGCTGCAATAGCCTTTCTAGTATATTTGGAATATGAATCTGGGTTTAACAAGATAACTATTTTACTTCCTCAAAAAATGGGTAATACCACAAACGTCTCTAAAACCATTTTAGCCTGCAAACTGACCTTAGAGACAGTGGTTCTTTGTGATTATGTACTCACTACATTGCACCGATTCCTGTAGTGCTGCATCAGAAGTGATGTTCAAGAAGTCGAGTATCAGGAACGTACACGCTGAGGAGCGTTCCGCTGAGTAGTTCTGACCCCAACTGGTGTAGGTCTCTCCAGACTGTCAACACTTCTGGTTATCTTTCAGATCAAAAAAGAGGCATGTAGAAGGGTCAAACACTGAATGAAGAAAAGCACCCTGGGGAGTTCTAAATAGATGCGCTGTACATCAGCATAGCTTTGCTACATGTGATACAGGAAAGTCTGATATGCCAGGGCATGGGGAGAAGGAGAGGAAATCACAGATGTGGTCCTTTCTTTCTTAGTCAGCATAAATCTATGCCTGAATTTTTTAATCTAACAGCTTACTAATTATGTAACATTTCTAATAAACTGAAACCAAAAATATACACTAGGGTGTTAGCTGTCAAATGGCACTGATTCCCCTCACTTAATAATTTAAATACAGTTTTGTAGGCCAACTGATGCCATTAGTTGTACCAACACAATTGATCTTCCATTTTGGCCTTAGTAATATCAGTGTCATGGCTCATTATAATGGATACCCCCTTATTAAATACTCCCTTATTTTATCTTTTGTAATCAATCAGACTGAAAATTAGTGAAACCACAATTTTGTGGTAATCCCACTAGATATTGCTAAAAAGTTACTATTTAGAGTAGCCAGGAGTGAAGTACGTACTTGTCTGTGTTGGTTTTTCAATACCCTTTTACAGGCTAGAAGTACTTCACAGAAACAAAGAGAAACACTCAGCCTACTCCCATGCTTCCAAGAAGTGCAAAGTGCTTTACAAATACCTGTATGTAAAGGTCTCTAATTTCCTGATAACTGGGGTCAGTGCTTTAGCCCAGCCCTTTAGGTTGAAATCCTGGCATTATTCATAGTGCTATATATAGACATAAATTGTAGCCAATGCTTGTATCTTGGGCAGCCGGTCTCCTGATTGTAGTTTGTTCATGAGAAAATCATTCCTGGAAGCCAAAAATATGTAGATCAGCTGCCCTGTAAAAACCTAGGTATGCCAACCAGATCTTTAAATAACCAAAACTCTACGTGTTGCTGGCCTGTCATCAGAAGGTGGCGGGATCACAGCAGCAGGAGCTTCTAGTGTGAAGGAAATCCCAGTGAGTTTATTTTTTACAGAAAAGTGAAAACTAGGCAGGTATAAAAGTGAGATGGAGGCTACAACAGCTTTTCCCTTGCAAAAGCAGTAAGATGCCGATAGCTTACTAATAGCACTGTCCCAGCCCACCCCCAGCCTACGGCCAGTAGTGCTTATGAGTTACAATGCGTAAAGTCTTCTGCCCGCCCACAATAGCAGACGCATGAGAACTGAAATGTTTGTGAATAGTAGTGTTGGCTGTTGGCATTCACAGAATTATTATTTTCCCCTTCCAACAAATTAAAGAGCATTGTGCTTTGGGAAATCTGGTTTGCCCAAGAATGGTGTTGTGGTCTTTCTCTACTGGTTGTGTAAGAGTGATTTAATTATAGCAATTTGCACTCACAGTCTTTTGGACAACATAGAAAGCACTGAAATAATACATCTTACTTGGAAGCCTAAAACCTTCCAAGGCTTGTGAAAGAGCAACAATAGATTGCCGCTCCTCTCATCCAAGTTGACCAGGAATCTGTCAGATGAGCCACAACAAAGTGTAGGTGACTGTTTTGGGTGGATCTTTGTCCACACTGCTGTGTTCAGTGAACAGGCGGGACTTTTTTAGCATAGGCACCACTGTGCGTTGAATTGTCTAATAGCAACAGGGCCAGCAGTGCCTCGTGCCCGCAAGGTGAAAAAGAGTCTGTGGCTACTTTGAGAGTCTCTGCATCTTGTTATTTAGTCACTGTAGTTGCAACTTATGCATCGTGTTAGGACACCAAAGAAGGCCTCCCTACTATTTTTAGGAGAGACATTGGACATCATAAGGCTGATGAGATTGTCATACACAATTCTTTCTATATCTCTCTAGATTAAAATACACCATCTAGGTGCAATGAGCATGGATTAGATGCAACACTCTTGTTTTGATCAAAGTGAGGTTTTGAAACGTGCTTCCTCAGACCATGTTTCTCCTGTTGCGTTCAGTGTGTGAATAAAATGTCGAACCTCATCTTTAACCAGTGCTGATGCATTGAGGATATCTTTGGATTTGCATCACTGTTGGTCATCAACAAAAATTACTGATTTTTTCACTGCTCTGGAACCTCTCCAGTTAGTTAGGAAAATACAGGCCTAATGTGATATTTTATAATACCATAAACGCTACTAGCATCATTACACACAGAACCTTTCATTTCACATGTTAACCCCAATCAAATTCTCACATTTTAACAATTACTATGGGTCAGTAACAATCAATGAGTATTGTGATTTTCATTATGAATCTCATACTTCTCTGCTAAGCACAAATATTTTTAGACTAATTGCATTCAAGAATTACAAACACATTTAGGATTAATATTTATATTATCTGGTACCAGTTACATTGTTAACTCTTGCACAAAGAATGTTACATTTTCATCAAGTGTCATATTTATGTAAAGCCAAGGCTAAACAATTCAGAAAGGTATATACATTGCTAACAGACTGTAAAAGAACCTATTTATGAAATGGTTAAAATAGAGCAAATGGTGTGGCTTCAGAATATTGTCTGACACATGGATTGAGTTTCACATTTCCTTAGAGGCATTAGCATAATTAAACAAAGTTGGGAAAGTATTTATGCTGTTTGAAATTTATGGTTCATCTCCTGGAGATACGAAACAGAGATTTAACTTTCATTGTCTTTCTTACTCAAAGACAAGAAGATTCATAGAGAAGTAACTCACTAGTCAGTGACTAACACCAGTACCGTTTTGTAAATATTTACATATATACATATGTTTGACGTTTAGGTAGTTGTATGTGATCAAGGATTAATTAGTTCAAAACTTACATTTACTTTTGAGGGAGATTGGCTTACATTATTTGTTCACCTCTGAAGAATTACAGTATTGTCACTGATTGACAGAAAAGTGATGTGATACTTGATGGAATAGTATACTGGGAAATAGGCTGGAGCACAGAGTTACCTAAAACTACTTGAGGAAGCCTGTAGTAAATTAATTAGTTAGCGGAACATAACAGTCTGTTTTAGTACATGTTTCTGTGGATAACCCTTTTGCATGTTAGTTCAAGTTCAGAGAGCTTTTCTCAGAGCGGCTGTTGTTGCTAGTCCTTTCGAACAGGGTGTGTACTGAATATTTCATCAAAGACTGGGTCCTGCAGCTCATTTGTTGAAAGCATAGAAAGGCAAACCCATCTGTATTACATCAAGAAATACATCCAGTCTTTATTAGGAGAGTACGGCCATTTGAACCTGAGTGTAGGAAGAAGTGGAGACTCTGATGGAGCGATACGGGTTTGGACAGTAGTCACACAATTATAGTGCTCCGTGAGATCAGAAGAGATCTTAACTCTCTGAATGGAAGCAGGCTCACTTGCACCTGGGCCATTCACATTTGTTGTTTACCTAGCCTTTTCTTAAAAACGTTTGGACAAGAATGATTCTACCTTGTCACTGAATAACCCATTCAAGCATTACACGGCTCTGGTAACTGTTTTTAAATATAGTCCCATTAATATAACTAGAAACTCTGCACTCTGAAATGTATTTGAAACCGGTAGCGAGGCAAGTCATGGAGTCTCAAATGATTCCAAGAAAAAACATATTTCTTGAAGTCAGCTACTTCTTGGGTCCTAATGAAAATACCTGGACAGCAGTAGCAGCTGTTTACCCTTCAATTTACCCAGTATGAAGGAAACGGAGTCACGCCTGAACAGGTAAATTTGTTGTACTATAATTTTGGACTGGAATTTCGTCAGCAACTTTTATAGCTTAGTGGGTTTTTTTTGTGTGGGTTTGTTGGTTCCCCCCCCCCTTCCGTACAATTACTATCTTTTCAGGTTGTTTTATGGAGATAGCATTTATAACATTTGTTCTTTAAAACGGTGTTCCACCTTGAAGCGTACTGTATTTTCTTACTTGTAAATGGAGATCTAGCTAGATTTCTAACTGCTTAGTAAATTTAGCTTTTTTCCCCAAAAGTGATCTTATAGATCACATGTTAGACTCTTCTACCACACGTCCAACCTTCTTTGTGTAGCTCACATATCCTAAAACATCCAGGTGAAGAGGTGAGCATCTAAAATGCACAGAACAAGAAAAGTTTTATTGAAAACTGTGAAAGAGTATCATCTCAAGCCTTATCCCGTTTGCTCTAAATACTCTCCGTGGTACAAGAAGTTCAGGTTTGACTTTCTGGTTAAAAAAAATTAAAAGAACCCCAACCCATGTTGAGTAGTATTCTTTTTATTAAAAGTATGTGGAGTATTTTATAATAACAGCAGATTTTTGTGATTTTAATTCTGTCAAGGCCTCTATTTGTTTTCCTATAACAAAAGCTTTATAAGAACTTGGTTTTGAGCTATTCCTAGTTAATATTACCATGAAGTATACTGAAAGAATATCTAGTAAGATAAAGCAGCAATGGTGTCCCCTCTGTTACCTCAACAGCAGAGTTTTGTAGGTAGTAATGCTCGTTAAGTTGAGCAATGGGAATAATGATGGATCTGCAGACTCAAGGGGGTTAAAGTTGACAATGAGCAATTACTGTTTTTGACAAGAATACCAAAGGGCTTCAAGATGACTCTTTAACTGAAAGCACATTATGACTTGAATTTTATTACTAACTGTCAAGCATAGCTGTCAAGCATATAAAAGTGTGATATAAAGGAAGATTATTTTATTATAGTAGGAGACAAAGCAGAGATCGAATGATGACCTTTTTTGTGGGTTTTTTTTCAGTTACCCACAGGAAGAAGGAGGCAGAGTCCTCAGCATCTTAAAAAGGGAAATGGGGGGAGAAAACATCCGGGAGAGGACACTTTCCTACAGATTAAAAAACTGACAGCAAAAAGCACAATATGATTTTAATGAAGTCAGCATATGTGGATGTCTGTGGGTACTGGTGTGTGACTTCCGTGTCTTTCTTGTAGATATAATGTAATAGTATGGGGGTGGGACAGGGCGCCTCAACAACCTTCCAGGGAGCGGTTCTCTGGCTGACGGATTATCACAGCCACAAGGAATTTTTTGTTTGGTCTTTATCCGAGGTATTTTCCCCTCTGGCCTGCTGGTATGTGTTGTAATCTTGATCTTAGAGATGTTGGTCTTTGACCACACTTCTCTGATGAAAGACAAAAAATAGCTACTAGAGGCAGCTCCACCTCTCTTTTATGTGTGACTGTGGCAACAGCCGCTAAGTTTTGTTTCCGCTGAGAACAGAACTGTAGAGTCATAGAATAGTATCATAGAATGTGTTGGGTTGGAAGGGATCTTTAAAGGCCATCTAGTCCAACCTGCCTGCAGTGAGCAGAGACATCTTTAATGAGATCAGGTTGCTCAAACCTGACCTTGAATGTCTCCAGGGATGGGGACTTCATCAGCTCTCTGGGCAGCCTGTTCCTTCTCTACTGACTGGGGGTCAAGTGTTTCCTTGGCTCCTTATTTATCTCATTTGCTAAAACACCAAAGGCAGTTCACATCCAAACACTTGAACTGAAATAACGTAGAACTTTATGAAGGTTTGAATCTAGAACCAAATTTCATTGCTGAACTTCACTGTTGAATGGGGAAGGAGGAGCAAGTAGAACAGCTTTTGCAGATACCACAAGGCAAAGATGAATTTTGCTGCTTTGCTAGTTCTTCAGCTTACCTTTACATGAAAAGGAAGTCATCTGCACTCTTCTGTAGGCCAAGGTGACCAAGTAAAAGATGTAGGAATTCAGGGACATAGAGCATAACATAAAAGAGTGCTAGAATGTCTTTGAATACGGTGATTAAAATTGTTGTGCCAGAGGTTGTGCTAACTCATTTTGATTCTGTTCCATTACTTTGCTGAATACCTCGAATCTCTTCTTCCCCGCCTCGCCTTGGAAACAAATGAAAAAAGCAGTCAGTAAAAAATCCTTTCACAAAATCCTTCATTTTTCCAACATTTAAGGAGGCATTTCCTAATTATAGAAAATAAACTGAAATCGGCAAAGCCACCTGAGAAAACAAAGATGGTATCTTACAGCCATAAACATATATACTGAATCTGAGTTTTTCAAAACTGCAAGAGTTATAACGTATACTGAAGATGCCAGGCTCTCCATTAATACGTTTTGAAGAAAGTCAAAGCATTTTCACATTGGTTGAATTTATGTTGAAAGTGGAGCAGGTATATTGTAATAAAGAGCAGCATACACAAAGTTTAATTATTTACTGCTATAATTTTCAGATAATTCTTTCCTCTAGAGATACATAATCATAGAATGGCCTAGGCTGGAAGGGACCTTAGAGATCATTTAATCCAACCTCCCTGTCGTGGCCAGGGGCGCCTCTCAACTCGACCAGGCCACACATGGTAAGCGAACGGGAATCGAACCTGCGACCTTGGCATTGTCAGTGCCATGCTCAACTGACTGAGCTAACTGGCCCTCTAAGCACGTCAAACTTCCCTCAGTTCATTCAGATATGTTGTGTAGGAGCTGATACAGCAGAATCCTTTAAACTCACTCATATGCTGTATGTAAACGTGTTTGTTGAGTCTAGGCCCGGAAGAGCTGAGGGGATCTGCAGAGCCGGTTTCTTCTCATTTATCCCGAGTGATAAGGTCACCTGAGCTTTTGCTATGAGCTACAGGAACACTGGATAATTCTCTTTAGGACCATTACATTAGTCCCTGTGAGACCTCTGTCTCCCAGAAACTGTAGCTGCCAAGAACACAAATGGAACCAGTCACTTGAGGGTTCCTACCAAATTCCAAAAGTTCAATGTGAGAGGAGTGCCAGGTGGTGCATTGCCTCATACGACTGAGATGATGTTTGAAAGCATTCATGAACTGTGGGAAAAAACCCTCTGCTTTTGTAACACTGTCATCTAATAAATGTCTGTTAGGGTCCTTGCGTGCCGATTTCTGCACCTAATCGTTCCTCGCAAAGGATGCTCAGCATTGTCCTCTTAGAACCTTTGCCTCATCCTTAGTTTGCTTATCTTTCTTCTCTGGTAGCTCGATGGCAGTATGCTGTGCAGTCTGGAATGTGTAGTAGAACCATATTTTCAGCTGCCAGACAGTGTTTCAAAATACAATTCAGAATTTTTTAGCGGTTACATGGTTTCCAAACTGAAAAGCTAGAGGTAAGGAGCTGTGTGTTGCTCATGGACCTGCAATGAAGAAAAGAGTTCTGGTTTGAAGATGACTGGATATCTTTAGTGTTTCCTAGACACCACAATGATGATTCCCCATCTCTCATAAACAGCAGTGATCATCTGCGTGAACATTTCTGGTTGAAAAATAAAACCTAAAAAATACTTTTAAGTTTTTCCATCTCTTGTTATGTGGCTTGCATTCTTTCTACACAGAACAGGCTTCAGGTTGTCTGAGTGTCACGTTTCTCTTTTTTTAAGGACTGTGCAGAGGACTGTCAACACGCTCCAGTTGTGCACAGAGGAAAATGGCAAGGACTAGACTGAGAGTGTTCAGCAGAGTATAGTCTCACGTTAGATGAAGGCAGAATCATGGTGCTGGTCTGTTTCTACCTCCTGCAGGTAAGTGGAATGAACCTTTGCTGCGGATCTTGGGTAAGATGCCACATTTTATTCTGTGTTTGGATAGTGAAAGACAGACTCTAGAGAGTCTTATTACAGGTGATTCTGAATTCCTGATTATGCTAAAGATCCTTTCAAGAAGGAACCCTGCTTTGTAAAAATAAAGGGGAGAATTCTCCAGCTCTGAACTCTGTGGTCTTTTTCTGCCTTTACCAAAAAGTACACCTCATGAAGGAATGGTAGAATGTTAGATAAATTCCTTACAATTTGATACAATGAAGTTTCCTGTCTTTCTCTCAGCATACATCCATGTGCATGTGCACACAGGCACACAGAGACATATCTATCTGTCTATATATAATCTCTGGCGGAAGCTCACATATAGGAGAAATTCTGGGAATAATTAAGAAAAGGATACTGCATGCTCCAGCAGACGGAATACATCTTTTTCATTTAAAACAGTTTTTTTTTCCTTTACCACCAACTTGCTGCAATTAGGAGGTTGTTGGAGAGATATCAATTGAGATTTGGGAACTGTTTTCTGGAAATGTTTCGAATTAAAATCTAATTGGTAGCTTTCTTTGATAACTATTTTATTGTTGGGTGCAGCTAAATGGAAATCAACCACAAAGGGAACTCAATTTTGTTTGTCATTAATTTTAACTTGATTTCACAAATGATTTACATATACAATATTTTCCCTGTTTGTTCAGTACCATTCCTGAACTCCTGTTAACAGCACTTGGGCTGATGTAGTGTCTTTTTCCCGTTTATTTACGTTACTTTAAAATATTCTGCGTTACTCAAGTATGGGTATCAGCAAAATGGTGAAGAAGCTATAAGTGGACCAAAGTGAAACTTCCAACAATTCATGACCAGTTGTGGAATTGGTGGCCCTGGGGACTAAATTCCACTGTTTTTACCTAAGACACATTTGAATGTTGTGGTCAAAGTAAAGCAAACCTACACTGTAAATACATGATCATAACAAAACAAAATTTTGAAAAGGTCAAATTAAACAGCAATCATGTTAAAAAACAAGGGTCAGATACACTGTTCAGTTACCCAAGTTAAACATGTTACCAGGAGAACATCAGTTAAACCATGGCTGCGTGTGGTCGCTAAGCAAATGTAAATATGAGCTAAGTCAACGTGCTGTCTGGAAAAGGGTGAAAGATACCTGTAAAACTGTATTGGAAATATGAATTAATAATTTGATGGAGGGAAGATGGGGTGCAAGAATCACAGCAGAGATGTGATTTTGCTGACAGTGAATGCCAAATAACCTGAACATGCAGGATCCAAGCCAAAGCATGCTTGACCAAGTCCAATTGACTCTATGGACTTCGGACCATACCCAGGGAATGTAAGACCAAACAGCTGTTTGGGGAGGCCAAAATCCTTACAAGGGAGGCATAGTTGATGTTTGTCTGGAATTAATTAAGGCTGACATTAGTACCAGACAAAGGCAGGTATAAAAGGTTTTACTCCATTGTGGAAATGCAAATATTGAGAGCTGCTTCTCTTCAAAATTGAGTTAACAGGCAAAAGTACAAATAGGGTGTTTTTTGAACAGTATTTGCAGCAGAAATTCTTTTCTACTTAGCAGCAAAGAGAAGGATAACATCTTGCTAAATCACCTTATAGGAGCCTAGCATCTCCCCTCTTCTGATTCACCGAGGGTTAAAATGGAGCTCACTTCCTGGGGCAGGACAACTGCAGAGAGGTGCCTTTCCCCTGAGGCCCTGCCTCGACACTGCACTGGTACAGGGAGGTTGGCAGAAAGCTGAGGTGACGCTGAGCATTGCTGTTTCTTCAGTAACAAACCAGGCACACCTGCACTGCCTCCGTGCTGAGCTGGTGCTGCCTGAAAGCCTGGTTAGAGCAGCAGTTCGGTTCCTGCTGTCATAAACTTAGGGCTCTGCAAGACATTCATTCCTGTTAGGTTGTGTCCCTGCTTTATTTGGGTTATTCACATTGTGGTTACACTCCAAGAAGCCTTTATGTAAAAAGGCAATCTCCTCTCTTAGCAGATGTGCCCCGCGAGTGCTTTAAGTCAAAGATGTTACTGACTTTGGTGACTTGGATATTTCTCAAATTCTTTTGCACTGTGATTGTATTGCAAAGGGAAATTTGATTTATATGTCTCTGTACATCATCAGTATACCAGGCTTACAGACATGAAACTGAGGCTGAAAGTTAACCATGAAACCTCTTTTTTTTTAAATACTGATAGTAATGTTATAAGAAAAGAGACAAGTGGTTTGAAAATAAAGACTTCACTTCTAAAATAAGGAGCTATAATTTGGAAATGACTGTGAGACTGTAACTATGAACTACGGTCATATGGTTTTTATACTTCTCAGATGGAAATTATACATATCAGTGTTGTCTTGAATTAACTTTAAAAATATTTATCTTTTACAAAATATTTTTTCAGGATGTTTAATTAAATTGAAATGGATTTCCTCCAAAAAATGGATTCCTTTGATAATTTTATAAATTCCTCCTTATGAACTTCAGAATTAGGAAGATCTCAAGAGCTTTCAGATTGGCATTTAAATTGCTTTTTCATATGACTTTTTGGTAATATTCCCTGTGTCTAGGAAGCATTTTGCCAAAAATTCTTCATATCTATCTTTGCTCATTAAGCGTCTTTTTTGCCATCGTACATATATAATCAAGTTAGAAAGGTTTCAGGGTTTGATCAGAAGGGTCATACCGTCAGTGAATGTCCGGGGCTTTCTCATTGCTTTCTAAATGGAGGCTCTTTGCTCCCAGGAGGTTGTGAGAAACATTCATCTGGAAGTTTTCTTGTGGAAAGGTACCACTTAAGTGACAGAAACTGAGGCTCAGGCTTTGCCTTTGTTGTAGGAAAATGTACAGCAGAGAAAACTGGAAAGGTACTCATTCCCTAGAGGTTCTCCCTGAGATTTCTGTGTGCAGCCTGCTTTGCGGCTGTTGCTGTGGTGTGAAGTGTTAGACCTCTCAGACCATTACTGCCAGAATATGAGGAATTCTGGAAATGTACAGAAATGCAAAGAACCTGATGGGAAATAAATATGTCTTTTAATAAACAATATTGCTGTCAGTTTCATGAACAGTGAGAAGTAATTTTTAAACAAGACAATTTCTAAACAACATTTGAAAATGTTTAAAAAAAGTTACTACTTGGGCCATCTGAGATCTATTTGAGAAATGTGAGTAAGGTTCTTATCATTTCTACACCTTAGACTGTGAAAGACAAGTCAGGATGGATATCAGATTCTGTACAGGTGACAGTTCCATACTTCTGCAGAAACTTTGGAAAGGGGTAGAAAGGGCTTATCTTTGTCACTGAAAGCTTTTTAGAAAGAGGGGAAGGTTGTCACCGGGCCCCGCAAAGCCCTGTGTATGAAGTACAGATGAAGTTCTCATGGCATAACTCTTCCCAGGGCTGGTAAGTAATCACAGGTGTTTGAGATCTCAGAGACGTCTTACTTCTGCCCTCCTCGTAGAGTCATCTTTGTCAAATCAGTTCAGGGCTGGACTGGGTCTCGGCCAGGTGCCAGCTTGCTATCATATGTGCTTCCACCAGGGTGTGCCAACTAAACAGACTGCGCTCTCTTGCACAGGGATCCAACACAGTGCTGGAGTCTATAAAAAATACAGTTAATCCTGAGTGCTTCTTTGCTCAGTCCATTTACGAAAGCATATTTTAAGGCCAGTAAAATAATATTGAATGTGCACACGACAGAAAAAAAACCCTAATCTGTATCCAGAGTATTTTTAAGTAAAAGGTTTTAAAAAAATCAGTGTAGACGTGCTGGCTTTTTACCTTCTCTTGTTTTAACCTATGACTGATTCATCAGTTGAAGTGTAAAGAAACAGATCTTCTTATGGTAATTGATTCTCAGGGGCTATTAGTGTAAAAGTAAATGCTCAACATAGATGTTACGTAGGTGGGTGTTAGAGAGAAAACAAATTGTCAGCAATATAAGGCAGTCTGTTCATACCGTAGAGTGAGAAAGTGAAGGATGTTAAAAATCAGAGACTCAGAAATACCTCCTAGAGTTGGCTGTGAGTGCAGTCTCCCATTGTGAGTAATTATAAGAAACGTACTGTGCAAGAGTTGATTCTGGTCCTTTAGTTCAACAGGCAGAACACTTGCTTGAGACTAGCACAGGTTTTAGGTGAGATTTGCAAAGGAGCTTACAAGGGTCAAACACCTGGCTGCCACCAACCTCCTATGGGAGGGGGGCACCAAAATGTTTAGGTATTCCTGAGAACTATTGGAACTTTATATTCTTCTATAGCCCTGGACCAGAATTCATTTTTTTTCAAAGCAACTAATTTTTAAACCATGAAGAATACAGTGAAAGCCTAAGATGCTGTTCTAGTTCGTCTAGCCCATCAAAAATTGTAGGATTAACTCCAAAGTAGTAGAAGAAAAAAACCTGTTGGTTCTTGCCTTCTTTGGTTTTGAACCCTTACAACATATGCTTTCCATCTAAGTCTAGGAGTTAAACAAATACTAAGATTTTAAATTGTCACGACTCTGGAAATCAGATCTTCCAAGGAAGCAACAAATAAATTTTAAGAGTTATGATAAAATTAGGAGACTAAATTGTACTGTATTTATAAGTCCTCTAAATAGTCTGAAGAATATAATCTGCATTATGAAGAATATGATGTGTGTATGAGCTCTTCCTTGAGCTGCATCTGTCTTGACGGTCACTGCAGGATGGCTCTGACATCCTGACACCACTGCCCAGTGAGAAATGTCACGTGTCCTGACACAGGTCACACCAGAACAGATGCGGTCAACCACTAGGGGATAGTGGAATAAACAGGGTTTTAAAGCTCTTCTCCACCTTGCATACAATTCACAGTCCTCCTCAGAAAGGCCCTCAGGCAAAACTCCTAGGCAGTGCAGGATCAAACCTGTACGTAGTAGAAGACATTTTACTTCCTTATTAATTGTGAAGTATCAGTTCCCAGCAGCAAGCGCATTCGAGTATGCTGCCTTTTTATGAAGATGTGAGAACCACAAGGAGTCTGGGATTCTAAATTCCTTTCAGATCCTTTATGCACAAAAAAAAAGTCCAGATGTCGCACAAAGTGTTTAAAGAACTTTATTTGAAAAACATTTTCTTTCTAAATGGGAGTTTGTGCAGAGTACAATTACACATGTTTTTCCAACTAAACATACTAGTTTATATCTTGTGGCAGGGAAAAAATAAATACAATCTGAGATTCAAAAGTTGATCATGTTGTGCCAGCTTGGTTCAGATCCCCCAGTGAAGGGACATGCAACTTCTCCTGCTGTAATCCCAGACTCCTAGATCTGCCCTCCCAACCAAGGCCTTCAAACTAAAGCCTCAGTTCTGCATTTGGTAAGGAATATATCTCAAGCTTAAATTCTGCAGGTCACCATTCCTGCAAATAGTAACGCGCCAACCGAGGCAAGTACATCTGTGACTGTACGGAGGGAAAATTGCTATGTGTCCAGTAAATTCAAGGTGCAGCTTTCAGAACTGAACAATGATTTCCGTGCATTTAATTTAGGACGCATTAGGCTCTCCTGACTTTTTGAGACAGGTGTCCCTCTAAAAGCCGGACTACTTGAAGGCCCTTTTCCCCCTCTTTTAACAGCAGTTACTATGTTTGCCTTCTCCAGTCCTATGGGACTTCCCCCAGCCTTTCTGTATCCTTGCAAATGATCATTTCTGGTTCAGAGATTGCCTTGACTCACTTTAAAAGAACTTTAAGGTGAATTTTCTATCAGGCTCTGCTAACTGAAATGCATCTAACTCATCCGAAATACTTTAAGTCATGCATTTCCCATTGCACATTCTACACATCTCCCACTATTAAAATGCTAACCTTTTTGATGAAGGATGAATTAAAAGGGGCAGAAAATACTTCAGTCTATCCTGTGACACGTGATACCTACTCTAGTGTAAGAGTGGCAAGACTGGAACAGATTGCCCAGAGAGGTTGTGGCTGCCCCCTCCCTGGACATGTTCAAGGCCAGGTTGGATGGGGCCTTGAGCAACCTGGTCTAGTTGAGAGGCATCCCTGCACGTGGCCTGGAGGTTGGATTAGACGATCTGTTAAGGTCCCTTCCAACCTGGGCCATTCTGGAATTCTGTGGTATATTGTGACAATAACAGACAGGTACAACAGTGGGAGGTTTCTGGTGAGGCCATTATGTGATTGAATTTAAATTTTGTAAAGATCACGTGATCTCTTCCAGTGTAAGGCTGGATGCAGCTGACATTTTTTTGATCTACTGAGAAACAAACTCTGAATTTACAGATGACCATCAAACTGGAAGCGTACTTTCTTTTGACAGAATAAATTTCTTTAGACAGAATATTTCTATGTATATTGACAGCTTATAGTTTGGTTCCTAGATGGTGATGCAGAGAGGATGTAGCACAGAAATGCACCTGCAGTTTTTATGTTTCAGTTTCTTTGTCAATTTTTTTATCTTATTTGCATTCGCATTGTCTTTCTGTACATGCGTCCCTTGTACAACTGATGCTTTCTTTTATTGGATTCTGTTGTGCTGTCAAGCCTGGTTTAAAACACAGTAATCTCATAGACACTGAAAATTATGCTCATCCACAGAATTCACAAACATATTAAAGATGCATAGGTAGCAAATTAGCTGAGAATCTCAACAAACTGCACTTACAGTAAATATCCTACTTTTAGAGAAGTAGGATGCCTTTAAAAGTCAACAGTTGTTTTGAAAGTACTTTGTCACATTTATGAAGCACTGCATCACATTTATGGCACACGGTGTCATGATAAGTTGTCCAAAGTGCCTGTCAGCTTGCCTTACAAACTGAAGAAAATGAACAACTCAAAAGATTACCTTAAGGAGTAACAAGCAGTCTTCAGAGGTTAGCGTATTTTTTCCTTTTTCCATGAGACTCAAGCAGTGTCATTAAACTTTGTTTCTCCAGTTGAACTTTTTTTGCAGTGTAATTTAATGGAAATAGACTATTTTAATTTTCAACCATGAATAGTTATAAATAAAGACATTTTAAAAAGTAAATAACTTTTAGGAGCTTTTTTAAAAGCATGCAGCTGTTCTAACATAAGAGATCCTGGTTAGCTATTTTTTTAATACAAACCACAAAGAGGTCAAAGAATCCAGAATTTTTTTACTACCCATTCACATTTAATGCAAATTCCAGCAATATATTAATGTTATTTCTTCAGGCACCTTCATAATGCCAGCAGGTAATTGAGTAATCTGAGCTATTGGCGCCCATGTCAGGTCGCTAAAGAAACACCCTCAGGATGACATTTGGAGCTGACTTATCATATACTCCTGTTTCACAGCTGAGAGGGAGATGAAACTCACAGAAGTGTAGGGAGTAATAAGAAAAGTGCTAATAAAAATATTTTTTGCTAAGGATTTTGTTCACCCTGAATCTTCTAAAGGCATCTATTCTGGTTTTGCCCCAAAGATCATTACCATGTACCGCAGAATAGGCAGCAAGATGGCATTTCACAGCATCTGGGAAAAGGGATGGGAAATCTGGGATAGGAAATCTGGGAAACCATTATTTCCCAGAATCAGAACTTTACTTTTTGTTTTGTTGTTGAAAAGGAAGCCTCTATCTCCAGGATTGAAAAAAGGTTTTAATAGCAGACTCTGTCACAAGAAGTTAGCCAGTGTTTGGCTAAACACACAAAAAAAAGAGTTGTCGTTGGAGTTTTCCTAGTGCCGGCTTTTTCCATTGACGGGGGACAACACAGAATGTTTGAATGTAGATGAAGCCTTTCAGGTCTAACTTGCCGGTGCCAAAGACCACAGCACAATTAGCACTTAACTCTCTAACTGCTGTTAGGGCACCTTGTGGTCACACCACTCTGCCTTCTCTCCTGACCATTCCTGTGCCCTCCTGCTCCTATTTACATACACCTGCCTCTCCATTAACACCTCGTTAAGGAACACACCTGCTGTGGTTTTACTTAAACCCACTGCACTGCAGCCGTTAACCCTGTGTAGTTCATTATAAGGCGCTCAGCACAATTGGAGCACTGAGTAAGGTTCATTAATGAGTCATGGAGCTAACAAAAATTGGTTTTCTGTGGGTGTCTCCTTTTGGTTCGATTTCTTCACACCCCGCCATTTAATAATGGATTATGTATTAAGTATGTTCCCCAGGAAAAAAAAAAGTGTGCACATGCATTAAATCCAGCTGAAACAGCACAGTATTGAGACAAAACACTAACGAACAGAAATCCAATGCACACTTATAAATGGTAAGGAAGGCAACAATGAAACCACAGCTGTAGAGCTTAGGAGACCTTATCTCTACTCCAAAGTTTGTCAGACATCTGCAGTTTCACCAGGAAGTTGCATTATCTGCCTGTGCTACTTTAAAAAAATGAAGTGTATCAGTCTGTGTACTTAGGCCAGGATGTACATAAACACCTCACAATAAAAATGTGCAATGCAATGTACAAACCTTGACAGTGTCAACTGTGCTGAGACATAAAACAGAAGCAGTAAAGTTCCTTAATATTTGTAGCAAAAAAGAAAACTGCTCCAGAAAACTGGAGCAGCTAGTATGATTGATAGGAAGTTCAGAATCAAAATTTTCATGGCACTTTTCTCCAGCAGCTTCACTAAATTTGTTTTCAGGTCTTCAGTTACAGTGTGACTTGGTTAAAAAGATAAACTGGATATGCAAATGTGGCAGGTGATTGCTCCATAAATGTGTAATCAAGAAATACCACAGTCCGTTATTTGATCATAACCCTAGGAATCTACCACAAGGAAAATCTTAGGATCTGAAGCTTCCCCTGTGTAAAGAACTCATCTCCTTGTTAGACAGCTGCATGAAACTATTGAATATGCCACTTTAATAGTGCAGTAAGAGGGGACCCTCAGATACATCCATACATTTGATCAGTGATTTGCTGCAAATTACATTAAGTGGCCACAGATCAGTATTTCTTACTAAACACTCTTATAGAAGGGTAATTTGCTGTGTA
This sequence comes from Apaloderma vittatum, assembly GCF_000703405.1. NCBI lineage: Eukaryota > Metazoa > Chordata > Aves > Trogoniformes > Trogonidae > Apaloderma > Apaloderma vittatum. The sequence goes on from NW_009704555.1 coordinate 23,702, forward strand.
ATTGCTTTTCATTGCTTCTTTATCATGGACTATTGCTTTCCTGGGTCAGATCTCTTGTACTTACACCACCGAAGACACAAGAGTTGCTCTTTCAAATTTCATAGTGCTTATGTTGCTTGGTAATATGTGACTGTATATGCAATTCTAATTGTATTATTTCCATATTTTAGCAGCTTCAGGTGAACTTTAATAGGAGGCCTGAATTTTACAGGGGTCAGCTCCGAGGTTAAAATTTCTGCAGCTGTAGTAAATTTAAAATTTGCTTTTTAATACATATAATGCCCATTTGTTCCACTATATCTTGATAATAGTTTTCCCATTGGCATCTTACTCTCTCATGGAAGTCTCTTTTTATTCTTATTCACATGAGTGGTGCCAATTTTGCTTATGGCCCTGGATGTTTTTGCAGAATCAAAATCAAAAAACACCTTACTATATAGAAAAAACACTTTATCCTACACCTCTCACGTGCAGTGTAAGGTGATCCATGTATAAACCAACTCACTAAATCTGGTGGTAGAGTTTACACATTTCTTCAGCAGGGAAGCCCACCAATGGGGTGTTTTTAATGGGCATTGAAAGCTAGGCTTTATTATTCACTGGGTAGAACTGACATTGGATTTGATTCACTAAGGAGCACTTAACTGCATAAACAGATGTCAACTGCTATTTGGTCTGGTGACCATGGACTGGATAAATAAATGGAAAATCTAACAAGGGGCACAGAACTAAAGATAGGGCTCTTCAAATGACAGGAGCATAAGACTGCTAGCAAAGTTTCCAGTGTATCAGGTCAGTATCTCTCAATGTGCATCTGGAAAGAAGATGGAAGGTAGGCATCTCCCTATAAAGGAAAAATAAAGCAATAATACAGTACTCTTCAACTGTTTGTGAGAAACACATCATCCCTATTTCATTTACCATAGCCAGTATTTACGGAGATCCATCACAGAATACTCATTAGGTTACCACACTAATTAGCTACCTGGAGCACACAGAAATAGAGTCCACAGAAGTCAATGGCAGGAGTTCTACTGAATTACGTGGACTGAACACCTAAGCCTGCTTAGTAGGGCAACAGGGGCAGACTCTTGTTCTGCTGGCACTAAATCTTGCAATCCACTAACTTCTAGTGGCAACTGTGTCTATTTATGTTTTCTCCATCATACTCCTATATTCATACCAGTATGTAAACATCTGTCTCACTACAGCAACAAAGGTTGTGCCCCGTTCTGCTAAGCCTGTTATGAATATATGCCGAATGACAAAGTCTTACCCTAATGCTCAGTCCTAGGCTTGTCTCTGAATGTTGATCCTTTCTTTTGTTTCTCAGACAGCAAAGAGAGAAGTATCTCGTACTAGGCAGAATTATCCCCTGTGGAACATTTTGTTCTGTATGGCAGAAATCTAACCATAACACAGAACCAAGAAAATGCTGAGCATCAGAAGCAGAGAAGGGAGGCTGCACTTACAGGCTAGCTGCTTCGTATCTGTCAGTTGGTGGAGGAGGAGGCAGGCAGTTCGAGTACAGTTTGGGCTACAGGTTCCTGTTACACCTAATCCAGTGTAGCTATATACACCTAATCCAGTGCAGTATAATCCAGCCACTCTGCTCTCCCCACTCTCTCCATCTGCCCCAGCGTCGCACCGAGCTGCACAGTCTCCTGACTGTACGGCAGATCAGTCCGAATCAGTGACCTGATTGAAACTGGTGGAGGTACGGCAGAGGCAAACGAAAAAAAGGAAATAAATCACCTAAGTGCCAGTATGACTGATGCTGCAGCTGCACAGTTGTGCGACCTCATGCAAGAGAAGTGGCAGCCGGTTGGCTGGGAGCAGCCAAGAGAGCGGGACGGTGCAGACCTGGTCCTTTGAGGAGCCTTTCACAGCTACACCAGATGAAGAAGGTGAAACAGCAGCCTTTTATTTAAGTTACAGGAACTGCAGACTGGTGTCCAGCCTTCACAGCCCTGAGAGTGCATTACACAATCAGGGAGTTTTACGAGTGCTTTAAAACCACTCATGGCCCCAAACCTCATACAACAAGGGGAATGTAGTCATTAAGAGGTGTAGTCTCTTACTCTTGCTCACTCTCTGAGTCTGCAAGACCACGAGTTCCTTCAACTTCCACTGAATTCAGCAGAAGCTAATGACATGCATACTACTGGGTTTCAAAGATTTAAAGCTTGCTCATACTATAAATTACTCTACTTGTAACCAAATATACTTAGCATTATTGGGTATTAATAAAAAAAAACCCAAACCACCTCACAGACAGTTTTTATACTGGGAAAATAGTCTCAGTTTAAAATGGCATTTAAAAACTTATGTCATTTAGTAAAACAATAAATTTCCATTTTTCCGCTTTAGTCATTAAGAAGCTTAGAGGCAGTTTCATGTGTGGCACCTACTTGCATTGAACCCATGGATTTATTACAATGAGCATCACTTTAAATGAGAACATTCTCATTTTCAAAGGAAAATAAGTAGTTAATGGTTTCAGAATTATTATTCTTTTCTACACAATCTCATAAAAATTTCCCAATGAAAAAGCTAATAGACCAATGGCGAGATGCTTACATATGCAAATATGTTTCCGTGAAAGAGTTAAAGTGCTTTATAATATAAATTTGCTTTCAGTGCCAATATAATTAGATTGTAACAAGCAAACCCCTGCAACATAACACAGTGAAAATTTGAAAATTTGATTCTGCCTGGCAAACAACCAAGTCCCTGCGTGTGCACAAACCTGACATTAATAAGCTACAAGAGATTACATGATTTAGAAAAGAAGCACTTGGTGTTACAAAATCAAATAATAGATCTCTAGGCTATAATTAGGAGAATTGGGATTCAACAATGAAGTCATAATAATGTAATTTAGCTGTAAGTAACAGAGCCATGGAGTCACATTAGGAGGTGTGATCACATCTTTCAGCAAAGCTCTGCTGTGTAGACTTATTGCTGTTCAGTTTAGTCTAGTACACAGCAACCTGTTGGCACCGCGCTCAGGCTGACAGCCTCTTGTTCTCTAGGGGCAGCATGGCAAAGTGCCACCCGGGCATTTTTATTTCAGTCTTGTGACTTTTAAGTCAAAACAATAAAATTATATATACTGAGTGCAGAGTTGCCTGTGAATATTTGTATAAATTACTGCACAGCGTGGGTTTAGGGGCCATTTAAGAACAAATATGTTTAAAAAAAAAAGGCAAACTGCTGAAGCAGAGTGTTAGGTTTCTAGTGGGCTTGATGCACATTCAGCTACTTCATTCATCTACTTCTGTCACTGGGAAGTGTCTCCAGACCTGTAACTCCTTGAAGCTGTCCTGAGTCTCTTTCGCTCGACTTTCAGACTAGCGGCACATGGTGGTTTGGCGGGCTTGTCCCAGCGTGCAGGTGTTGTGCAGCTGTTGGAAGCCGGTAGCAGAGGGTGGGGCAGGGGGCC
>NW_009704555.1:27177-38064 GCF_000703405.1 Apaloderma vittatum
CTGCTGTCCCTCCCGGCCACCGAGCGCAGCCCTGCAGCCCCCTGCCCCAGCTGGCCTCGGGCAGAGGCCTCAGGGGAACCGAGGCAGGCAGCACGCAGCTACTCGCCGTGGTGTTGACAGTATGTCAGAGCCACTCTACACCTGTTGTGGAAGTTACCGTTTGTTTTAGGCTGTTGCAGAGCAGTACATCACACCAGCAGCCCCTCTCCTCCACCTGTGTATTACCCAACTAGGGCCCTTTCTTTAACTTACTAACGTAGGCGTATTTCACAGATTTTGGCCACAGCTCGCTCTTTGTCATTTGCTTGCTCATAGCACACATTAATTTGATGAGTTCCTCCTTTGGGAGCTGGTGTCTAGTTAGAAGGGCAATGCTGCCTGTTCAGTCACTTACTAACCCATTATTGTCTTCTCTCCCTGCACACTTCACGGTGCTTATGCAATAATCTAGAGGGGCTGTCCCACAGAACCGTGGGTGCCATCCTGTCCTCCGCAGGCATCCTCAAGGCTCCTGAGCTTGCGCCAGCTCCCTGAGCTCACTCCACAGCGCAGGCAGGGAAACTCCAACAGCCCTGAGCACCGGGTTGGGTCCCCACCTGACATCCAATTTCTGCTCACAGACACAAAGATCAGGTTGATTGGCAGGTTCTGAGGTGTTTAAATCAACACTTTTCGCTCTGCAGGGAGAGAGGGATTTGATTGGTTTCTTTTTTTAGCCTGTTAGATAAATGGAGGAAACAGGCATCAGCTTTGCATCCAAACTGTCAGAAAATTCAAACATATTTGGATTAAAATAGGCTGATCCCTTCTTGTTACAGTGGCCAGTGGTCCAACACCATTCCCATCTTCTGAGGGAATTCAAGTGCTTCTGCTCCCACTCTGTCTTCTGTGTAACAAGAAGAACCACCTGTTGCTCCTGTTAGTTTCATTTCATTTTTATTTGCAGTTTCTTCCAATTACTGTTTATTTTATTATTCTTTATGGTTTTGCCATTTTGTGTCTTGGTGACATTTTGATTTGTTTCAAACTGCCCTTTATTTTAATTTTCTTTCGCAAGCATGTTGATTTATGGTCATTTCTTCTATTTCTTTTTTGCTTTAAATGATCTGTCTGTTTTATTTCCTTTATTTGCATAGCACTTACTTTTCATGACCTTTTTGTTGCTGCAGCTGCTGCTGTTTCTGGACTGCTGATGTTTTTCTCCTACTTATCACCCAGGAAACATAGAGTGAAAGTAAACCAAATCCCTGTGAAGAAAAGCATCCAAACACAAACTCTTTTCTGATTTATTTTTTATTATTATTCTACAATGTTGTAAAGGTGTTGGGATTTCTCTAAGTGTGTAATCTAAAATGGTTTCTTTCTTTTTAAAGAAATATACTGTAGGAACTCTGTATACTCTAAAGATCACATCTTAGCAACTTCCTTTAGGCTGGTTTAATAATTTGGCAGCTCCTCCAGGAGCAGAGACATATGTAATGGAGGTAACATGAAGAAAATAGAAAATTATAGAGGTCTCTCTGTAACTTTTAGTGCAGTCCTCATGGCTAGTGTACAATACTGCATGGACATTTAAAAATTAATATACTTGCAGTTAGTGAAATGTCTCATAGGAAATGTCTACAGCATATTTATGCTTAATTATGGCTAATGAGTCTGTGTTACCTGACAGGTGTGTTTGTGTTTTGCATACACAGCTGGGGGTGGAGTGGTTGTGGGGGTGTGTATGTGTACTTGCCTATGGGCTATGTATATGTATTTTTATACATGTGCACACATACTTATATAAGAACTATACTTTTGTCATCTGGTAAATCATTATCACATCTGCATTTGTCTAGATACCTAACATGAGGGTGTCTATACGGGGCTTGCGCCTATTACACATTATGCTATTTAAGTGAAGGTATTAACACTAGATGTGTTTGTAATCTCTTCTTTTGGACCTAGTTGACTTTTATTTTGCAGAGGCTGATATTACTTTGGAGTTGTCTAGTGAAATTACTGATACCAGAATTATTCCTGAAACTGGCTCAGTCGTTCACAGTGGGAAAAAAACACCTCCTGACTTTTAAAGCTGTTGTTACTATTCTTTTAGCAACAACAACAAAAATCTCAACATTACATTTATTTGGTTTCTCATTTTATGGTATTGTGTCACAAACTGATGTTTTGCTGGGAAAACAGGAGTATGTAGCAAATCACCATCTTTTATTTGAATGCTAGGTGGTTTGCAGTGACTTGTTGAATGAAGCCTGCATTAACGTTACCATTAGCTTCTTGGATTCTGTCCCTTCCTGATTAACAAGCTTCTCATTGAGCCTTCTAACATTGGTATTCGCATTGGTATTCGCACTTTACGTCTTTATGTGTGTAATATAAAATGTATATATTTACACACACACATGCCTGTAATGAGCCAAAATCAGAACAGCCTCCGTCTCAGCCTGCACATTTTAGGGAATGAAATCTGAATGCTGTTCAAAGAGAAAGCATGTGCGTTCGCCCAAGGGCAGGAGAAAGTCATGTGCAACAAGTTACGCGATTTTATATAACTTTTGCTGAAAACAGGAGCACCTGATATTAATGCAGGAAATCCTTTAGAGTATGTATGGTTTACACTGAATGTTCTTCCTCACTGCTTCATGCATGCATTTCAGTACTGTACCTCAGTACAGTATAGTGTTGTTTTCACCATAATTAACGCAATCTTATCTGGGTCTGAGTAAGCTGTTAACACCAGGCCGGGCAATTTTAACAAAGACCTCTGCAGCTGGAGTTAGTCCCAGTGGGAGGTTAGTTTGCACAGCGTCAGGGTGTCAGTACTGTGTACAGTGGTAGTTCAGTCACCGACTTTACGATGATCTCACTAGTGCAGCCTGTGCTGACACCAAGATTTCCAGCTTCAAACCCCAGCAGGCAGTGCTGTCAGGTGTCACACAGAAAAAAGAGGAGTAGCACAAGTGTGGGAATGTTCCTCCCTTACCATTAGGCCAATTAATTTTGCATATAAATTATTTAAATTTCATCCGTGATTAGTTCTACATCTGAACAATGATTTCACTAAAGAATAAGTCTTTTTTAGAAAACTTCAGCATGATAAATAAATGAATAAAGACAGCAGTGTATTTCATCACATATGCAGGGAAGCATTCTTATCAGAAAGCTTCAAAATCACAATACTCCTGCTTAAGACTGTAGTCATAATTTTTTTCAAAACGTGAAATGCGTTTTATGCAACAGTGCCTCAGATGAGAAACAAACTCAACAGAGCTTAAGACTATTTGACATTTGCTCTTTTCATAGCCTTGTGTCAGCTAAGAGGCCTTATTGGTGACTGTAGATTCATTGATACTTTGCAAAACCAGTTTTTAGATTAAAATTAATTAAAGGTATCTTACTTGCATAAACAAATCAAGGCTGAAAAAGATAAAGTTTAAACATCCTTACCCTACTGCTACCATTTTGCTAAAATGACATACAGCATGACTACAAAATTTGCTGTAATACAGTAATTGAGCATAAGATTTACCTTGCTTTATTGCTGAAAAAGCTGTAAGTATGTATCCATGGATTTAACAGCCTATTAAACATTTACTGGCCTACAATTTTAGCATTACTGAGCACCCACAAATCCTACTGGATAGTGAGGTGTCATACCAACCACAGTGAGAACAGGGTTCTTGTCTCACAGCTAGCTGTCACAAACAGTAATGCCTGTTCTCACTGCAGTAGATAAGCCAGGCCAAGCTATATGGGGAAGATGCAGTCAGTCAGTTGCCCGGATTTATGCTTATATATAACATTAATGACAGAAATCATCACACTGAACTTGGTGGTCCTACAAAAAACATGGGGATTTAAGAACCAACTCTCAACCTATCTGGAACAGTTTTTTCATATACTGCTATCTGATCAGTACTGAAATATGTGGGGGGAAAATCTATTGATTTCCTCAACATCTTCACAGAGAAGTATGCCTGATGTCTGTGGTTGGCTTTCTGCTGGGGAGGGAGGAAAGAGAGAGAAGCAATGTGGTAACTAATACAACTACATATCTTTGGTGTTGAGTTACAGTATCTTATATTGCATTCAGTAGTCCCTGTGTTAGGTCTTCATTTCTGAACGCACATCTCCAGTAAAAGTGAGATAATATTTATTTCTGAATATTGCCATTCATTGTGACCACGGAGAAGTGTACACTTCCTTTTTGCCAGTGTGTGCCCCTCCCCATCTTCGTTTGGGAGTATATATGTGCTTATACAGGATTAGGACTCACTTAAGTCTCTACGCAAAGGGAAGTGACTGTCATGTCCAGCTGTATGAAAAATTCACTACAAATAGCTTTTCACGGTTCCCACCCAGTTTTTTTTTAATTCATTAATTACCTATGAACAGAGTCAAATTTAGTATTAGGCTGCAGATCCTTGTTTAAGATATCCAGAACAGGAATAAACAGGTAACATACAACAGACTGACCAGTCATAATTTATGAATAGTCAGTAAGAAATCAACTTTCAAGGCCTAGATGTGCTAGTCTTATTCATGGTGATAAATCCACTTTGCAGTTTATCTTAATATCAGGAAAGTAAATACTGATAGTAAATAACTGCACAGGAAATAAGAAAAATTAAAATCCAAAATCTCTGTATTTGTTATTATTGCTATTATTAGCCTGAGAAGTCTGCTCAAGTGTTTCAGTGTTTGCAAACAAAAACAAGAAAAAAAAAAAAGGTCTTGCCTTTGCTCAGGAATAAATATTCATAAGCATATTCTTGTGTGTTATTCCTGCAAAATGTGATTCTACTAACTGCTTTAGTTGATAACTTAATAGAACGCAGCAGGTCATCACCTCCCAGGCTATTTTTTTGCTTCCTCCTATATGCCAGCTTTTCTCTAATTCCTTCTTCAGTAGCACCATCTATTTCAAGAAAACAGACTGTGTAATTTGTAAGCTCATTCCTTGCATGTCTGCTTAACAAAGTGGGGAGAGGATTATTTTATGATGAAGGCTTGGGGTGGGTGCTAGGAATTTTTGTTCCAGGGTTTACCGGCAATAGTTTGTAAAAACTGTTGAAACTTCAAAATTACAGAGGTTAGTGGATAGGAAGAATACCGTTTGGGGGCAATTCAAAGCCATCCTGCAAGGACTGCTTGCTGTAGGGAGGCAGCTGTACATGTATTTTTCTTTCAGTAGAACCATTCCATAGTGAAAGCACGTTCTCTGTACTACGTCTGTGAAATAACTGTGAAAGTTTTTGAGATTTTCCTTCTATGCAAACATGCTATACTGCTTCTGTAAACTTAGCTACAAGTAGCAGACTGGTGGCTTTTATTTTTCTTTATTTTTTTTGAAAGAAAAAAGCAGGTTTTCTCTTTTTTTCAACTGAAAATTAACATGTCAAAGGGATGGAGTGCTTACTGTTAGATAGAAATCTGACAGAAAGTGGTAGAACTATTAATTCCAGGTATATTTTAAGTTGTACTCTTAACAGCTGTCAGATACCTGACAGCGTTTCCTGATTCCCATAGCCTGAGCTAATTTTTTGACTGTTGGTCTGCTACTGCACAGGAAAGGTGTGAACTTTCCAGGCAGATCATTCTATGACTGCTTCAAATCCAAAATCAATAAAGAGCCCTAGGAAAAACATTATATGCTATATAGCTGTCTCCATTAGGAGACCAAAAGGATCCATTCAGAGGTTCTAAATGTGTTTGTGTCTATTATTGAGCTAGAGGTTAGTTGTTGTTACTTCTTGTTCACAGGCATCACAACAGTTGCAAAAGTCTTTACTTGGTTATTGCATTAGAGAGAGGAACCAAATTCTTCCCTGATACTGTAGAGATTAATTACAGCTGCATTGCTATTGGCACAGCAGTAATGATACTAGTTAATTGCAATTCAGATTATTAGTTTGCAGGTCCAGAATTATGCTGACTGATGATCTAGCAAAAGATCTGGAACAAGATACACTTTCTGGTTACTTGAAATTAAGGCCAAATTTAAATGTGCAGCCTAGGAAAGAAAGACTTCAGAAACAACCAAACAACTGGTACCTGAAAGAACTGCATCAGTGGTTGTCATCTGAGTTACACTTATTAAAGCCGAACGCAGACATAGTGTAATTATACACATGTACAAAATTAATAATTAGCTAGAATATTCAGAAGAGAGTTCCTGACACATTAGAAATCCTTTCTTTCCAAACTATCAGCTCTAGAGGCCATCTTACTTTTTTTTTTTTTTACTATACAGAGACTGCAGTGATGATAGATTTCTATGCATGGTCCCATGAGTTGTCTGCATATGAACTGTATCACAGAAAGTGACAGATGAGTGTATTCAAATTCCTGAGAATAGAAAGTTACCCTCTTTCATAGCTAAGATATCCAAGAACTTGATTTTCTTTTACTATGCATTTTTTTGGAGGAGGAGAAGTAGGAAAAAATAATTCAAACAAGACATCAGCATTCTTCTAACTAATACTTCCAAGTCTGAAAAGTCAACATGAATGAGCAGCTGTGATGTGTGCAAGGCAGCAGGGCATTTGACTGCTACTAATGAACAGTATTGCCAGTACAGTGGTTTTGTGTGCTGAATATAGCCATTGAGAAGCTAATACATTAATTGTGGGCTTCTAATATAAATTAAAAACTAAGGAGGTACAGCTTTCAGTCTGCCTTTCCTTCTGTCACTTATTTTGTACTGCATGAATGAGCTATTACTGTCTTGTTTCCTGGAGATGTTGGTTCACTAGGGTAGAGCGAGCAGACTCAATTTCACCGAAAGTAATGGAGTGAGATTATCCAGAATTATTTCCAGTGGGCTGAGTTTGCTACATTCCTTCTGTTGTGAGAATATAAGTAAACAACTGAACACCTTTACCGAAAGCTGAGAATCTTCATAGTCATCACCTCTTCCTATTTCCTTGATTAGTCCAGCATTTTGGGTTTAGCCATGCTCAATTAACTCATCCAGGAATTGGTCCAGTCATAAACAGTTGATTTAAGTGAGATAAACTGGGCATCTGTTTGGAAAAAAATGATTATCCAAAATATGCTTTCATATTTAAAAACATACGCCTCTAAATAGACTAACTTCCTTTGAAAGCTTAAGAAATAGAGAATACTGATGTTGAAACTGAAACTGAAACAAGGAGATTCTAAGTCAAAATTAAGGAACCAGTGTGTTAACATTTTAATGTACTGGAACTTGAACTTGGTTCTAGCACCTTCATCAAACCACTATATAAGCTGTATTAAATTAAAATGATTAAAAGTAGCAATAAAACCAACCACTGCAGAAGTGATTGAAATATGTGGGGTGCTCGCGTGTGTTTGTACTGGTGGTAATAAAAATGCTTCCATTTTTAGTCTCTCATTTGCTTTAGGAAAGAAATAAAATCAGCTGACAACGCTCCCATGTTTTGTTTCAATTACTACATTTTTTTTTCCTTAAAAATAGATATAAAATTAGAGACATGTTTAATAATTAAGAAGTAATGTTCATGGCATTGGAGAATACAAGGCAATAAATATCTTTTGCGGATGATTAAACGCTCAATTGAAGCTGAAGCAGTTGATAACCTCAGAAGCTGTTTATTGCAAGCGAACACCAATGCCACAGATATTATTGCTATGATACTGGAATATGAGTCAAGATGATAACAGTGAAAAAGAAATAATTATTTTGGATTCTTTTCCTACTCTCAACAGCATTTGAAAATGTTTTGATACTGCTTTCTACGTTGATGAGACATGAGCTGAACAATCTGCAGCAAACAGCAGAACTAAAATTTTGTATTTTCAGATGGGCCTCAGTCCGGCCTCCAGGGACACGGGTAGGGTTTAAGAGCACAGGCACATGTGGGTGCAGTGGGCAGATCCTAAGTTCCTATGCGGAGCCCCTCGGCTCCTGATCTTGCTGCGGTTCAGCCCCTCGGCTCCTGATCTTGCTGCCGTTCAGCTCTGGGCAGCAATGAAGTCGTGGGCTGACTATGCGCTCCTAATGAGAGCAGTGATCGAAAGCCGTCTTGTGTATTTAACTATTTATAGCACTTAAAAACACCTGTTGCCACATGTTGAAAGGTGTTTTCCTTTTGGGGATGGTCAGATAATTACAAAATATATCCTCATATAATCATGATTTAATATAGCTATTAGAAATGGATAGGCCTCAACTGAATCTCACACACTATCCAAAGCACCTGTTTGCAAATAATAAAGGAGAATTTACCAATAATCTGTGGTAAAATATGAACAGTTCTGCAAATTCCAGTAGCACAGATGCAGCATGTGCCAATTAAGAAACTACATAAAGCCGAAAGGCTTCTAGAATCAATCCAATTTGTTCTGAAGTCACAGAAATGTTGAATTTAGATGTAGCAGAGCAATGTACAGTTTACAAAAGAAAATGGGAGCTAACCAGTCTATCAGGAGTAGGCATGCAAAATGGTCCTTACTGCTTCTCATGAAATCCAGATTCAGAAGAGCTGAAAGAAAAATATATTTAAAAGGAAAGGATGTAATAATAGTAATAGATGTACAGTAAACCAAATAAAGTAATTTCAGAATGACTAAAGAGCAACAGTAAACGAAAAATGCCTTTGGGTACACCATCTGTTTATCCATTCCATATTATACCTTTTCATCACAATTACCTAAAGTGGTATATTTGTGTTTCTGTAATGTATGGAATTCATTACATAGTTTTGCAATGAAATTATCACACTGTGGCTGGGACATCTGCACCCTGTCATATATCATTCTATTCATTTCTAGTTAATTTAATCCTAATATCTGCCTACATGACAAGACAGATGTTCAGCTATACTGTATCTTCCATAGTTTTCTGCCTTGAAGAAACTTTAAGTCACTGAAAGAACTGACATCTTTCAAACAGACATCTTACGGGTTTGGGAAGTATGTGAGTGCAGATGTGTGTATATGTATGTTTGTGTTCATGTGCCATATTCCTTTTCTTAAGAAATGGGTTTTACAAAGCAAAAATCTTTAACAGCAACTTCTAAATATAAACATTTTTCATGTCATATGCATGTTTCATTTGAAAATGTGCTTGACTAATACTTTGGTATATTGAGAGTATTTCTGTTGAATTCATCTTTTAACTCTCTTGCCTTGAATGGGACAGACCTTGTTCCATCGTTGATCATTAGAAGTTGCAAGCAAGTCTTCCCCTTTGCTTTTTGACCTTTGACCCTTAAAATATCAAATGGTAACCAGGTTTTATGAAGGTGCCAACCAACAACATCACATTCTGTGTGTGTCAAAGGGGTTTATTAACAGCATCACTTGTATGGACCTGTGCCATTGATCACTTACAGGACGTAGAGAAACTTGTAGCGCATCCACATGGGATAAGGTGTATTGATGACAAATACAAGCACGTGCTTTTAATCACTCTTGTCACAGTCCTCTTTGACTCACACTTTCAGGAGCTTTGCTGAGCTTTCCACTTACAGCACTGGATCTTCAGATTTTTGGGAGAACTCAGGCACACTCTGGTATCCAGTCAACAGTCAGTTCTCCATCTACCACTCCTGGTTGTGAGCTCAACACGGACACAGTAAATTCCTTGAAGCAGCACAGCACGTAACAGCACTTCCTCGCTTTGACCCAGCTGAAGACATGCTTGGGACTTAATGGTTTTAAGGCTCTACAACGGTTCAGCCAAATCCCTTTTTTTAGTACACCCATGCAGTGCCATGTAACCAGTAGCAGTAACTGACTGCTTCATTTTCCAACCAGCCGCTGCTTGGGGGAGACAAAATTTACTTTACTTGCCCATCCTGGAAAACACACACAAATCTTTTGAAAACTAAATTGCCGTCACAGTAAAATAATGCTGTCACTGGACAAGCACCCAAGTGACATTTTTAGCATTTAGTAAAAAACTCTGTACAACTCAAAGCAATTCCACTGCTCAGCGTAGTTCAACACAGTTGAGTACAACAGAGCAAGACTGGAACACAAGGTGTTTGGTCAGTATTGTATGCAGGTGTTCCCAAAATCTCCACACTGTCTTATTAAGCTGTTCACTGAGTAAACAGCGAACATCATCTGCTGGCATTTTACTATCCTACAAACAATACAGGCAGTATTGTTGTAGAGGCTCACAGATGGGGTAAAAAAAAGGTGCAAAATGTATAACACAACTCAGAGAAAACAGCAAACATCTCACTACTTAAGGGGTTACTTCCATGTTAACTATTTTCCAACACCTTTGAAGAATATGTAAGTTTAAATTCTGTGCCTGTAAGCTGCTAGATAAGCCACAAGCAAATTATACCCAGCTGTTGTGTTGGGTAACAGCAACAGATTCTGTAATGGACACCCAGATAAAAACAGACATGAATTAATTTAGAGTATTAATTATGTAAAAATGGCAACTGTTTTTCAAATTGGGTGATGATATAGATGTTGAAATACTTCAGTTAGCATATGTGCACCTCTAGCATTAAGGGGATTTTAGGCAAAATGGCTCTGAAATTTGTTTCTAGCCCTTCACATGGCTTACTTTAGTGTTTTCACACTTGATATTCCTGTTTAAATAAAACTCTTTTGTGTTGCAGCCAGGTGAAAGCAGGAATAGGCTAAACCAGGGCTATCAGACCAGGAACTGGCTAACAACTGTTTGTTAGCATGTGGTTGTTTTCAAATGGATTGCTTACTACTTCTGTATAAATCAGTAGGCACTACTTTTCCTTTTCAAAAAACAAAAATTATTGCTTACTATGTGTGTTGTTGGTGGTGTAACATCATTGTCAAAGCTTCATAAAGACAGATAAAAACCAAGCTAACAACAATGCAAAGAACACCGGTACCTCTGAACTGCTCATTAATCACAGAATCATAGAACAATTCAGG
>NW_009704556.1:0-6408 GCF_000703405.1 Apaloderma vittatum
CCTTGTTGAACTTCATAAGATTTCTCCCTGCACAACTCTCCAGATCTGGGCCGGAACTTGAGAAGGTGGTGACAGGTAGATCCAAGCTGACGTGTGCGTTCTTGCCGTAACTCTCCCCCTTTTCTCCTACAGGCCGGAGGACTTTCCCCAGGAGTTACTTCCCACAAGAGAACCTGTTTCAACTTGTCCCTTCTAGTCGAACCAAGAGCTTTAATGGGGACAGCAAGCTCAGCACTTTGCAGTACGACGAGTACAGGCCCAAATGGTGGAACAATTGTGAAAAAGGTCTGAAGGTCTTCAGCACCTCCCCTACGAAAGCTAGGAACTGTAAGTGAATGAAAGCCCCCAGTGTCTGAGGTCTCAGTACACCTGGATCTCGACACAAAGTTGAGTTACCGTGACCTGCAGAGTTACTGGGCACCAGCTGAGCTAGCCGTGTGTGAATGCACTTTGATTCCACCCCAAACACGAGGCACGTCGCGCTAGCTTATGTCTCAGTGAGGGGAGATTTAATGCAACACGCTGTATCTTCCCTTGGACTTGAGCTGAGAGCGTGTGTGGCATCAGCTGGTGTTCATCGCTTGCTGAGTTGCCAAAAATTGCTCGTGTGTTGGACTGTCAGTGTGCTCATCCAGCAGAAACTTCCAGGAAACCTGGGACATTTGACCAAATGTGTCCAGAGGCTCCGTACCTTGGCTTACCTTGCTATCACCCCAGCACCCAAAGAGGGTGTTGCAGGTTCCTCAAATGTTGCAAGACTGCCCATGCTATAGAAATTGGTGCATTCTGGGTTGTTCAGTGATGGGTGACAACCTAGAAATGACCAGCAAGATAAAACTCTTTTACTGGTCCCTGCCTGGGTTGCTTCTTATCCACGTTGTATCCTGCTCCTGTAGCAGAGGAGAGGAGGTCCAACGTTGGTGAAGAAAGCAGTTTTTGGAGGAAAGACTCGTAAAGAAATGTGACTTCTGTGGGTCTTGTTTCTGCCTCATAATATTGCAGGGTGGGAGACATCCTCCCCACACACCAGTAGCACTGGTACAATTAAAACTTGTTTGTCATGGTGCCCGTGGGAGAGGGTGGCTCGCTGCCTGCCCTAGTGACCTCACTGTGAGTCTCATCTGTGCTCTGCTGGGTCAGATGGACCCTGATGCTGAAGTCTCCCTGCTGTGCTCTTCTCTCAACCCTACTCTCTCTCACTGTAGCCCTGCAGGCACCTGTGAACTGGAGGCTGGGAAAGCTGCTTGGAAGAGGAGCTTTCGGAGAAGTTTATCTCTGCTACGACGCTGACACCGGCCGGGAGCTCTCGGTGAAGCAGGTGCCTTTCGACCCTGACAGTCAAGAGACAAGTAAAGTGAGTATGAGGGCAGGACTGTGTTTTGCATGTGTCCCATCTGCCTTTCTCCTTGCCTTTTCCTTAGGGCAACCCTCCTCACTTCTGAGCCTTAACATGGTTGACGTGTCCTAGAGGGCAGCTTCACAGGTGCTGTGGAAAGAGAGCTCAGCATCCAGCAATATTTGGATGATACTCCTAAAGTAACTGTTTCCTTTCATCATGAAGCATGTCTGTTCCATTACAGGAGGTGAATGCCTTAGAATGTGAGATTCAGCTGCTGAAGACTCTCCGTCACGACAGGATAGTGCAGTACTACGGGTGCCTGCGGGATCCTGAAGAGAAGAAACTGTCTATCTTTGTGGAATATATGCCAGGGGTAAGTGTGGTTTCTGCTAAAGTCTGTCGGGAGTGAAAAAGAAGAGATTTGAACTGCCCTGGGGTTTGGAGAAATTTGAATCTGGCGTTAAACTGTTTAGCTGAGCTGCTCTATATCCGATGAGCCAAACCACAGCATGGATGTATCCCTAAGGCTTGGGGAAAGCTGAGGCTGTGAGCCAGATGTCGTGGTGAAACCCCTCAGCATGCCCTGGGTGAAATCAAAAGCCTTGAAGGCAGGTTTTAGGTTTGAATCCTGGAGCAGGGTGTGTTCACAGTCTGGAATCTGAACTTGGTGAATGTGGGACTTGCTCCAGATCTGGCTCCAAACACTGTGGCCTGAGCCCACCCTTAAGTATTTATTGCAAATCCCTGCAGGAAAAGCTAATAGTACAACTGTCCACCCACAGCTGTCACCAATTATTTATGGGTTTCAGCATGTGTGTATTAAAACCAGTGTTACTCACTTGTAAGTCTTCTCCTTCTTCAGGACAGATCTTTCTGTTGGTAGCATTATCCTCTTGTGCAGAAGTGGCATCAGCTTGTGACTTTGCTGATAAGGGACAGAATAGCTGTAGGAAAAAAGAGGATCAGAAAACTTTGAGGAAGTCTAAGCAGGGGCTGGAGAACATACACAGATGAATTTCTCTGTTGCAAGCACGTGAATTACATCAGCCATCTAGACAAGAGTCACCAGTTGGTACAAAGCAGCGTAACGCTATTTACGTTCTGGAGGATCTGTTCTCCTCAGTCCTGCCTGTCCAGCTGGATTCGTTCCCCCGAGTGCGGGAGAATAAACCCTTGTTTATACAGAGATTTGTAAGGTCAGAAGGGACTATTAAGTCATCTGCTTGCAACTAATTTTGGTCATTAGTAAATGTGCTAGAAGCTCTCCTAGCGCATCTTGCACGGGAGTAGTCAGGTGGACTTCCACTCACTTGAGTCCCTCCCAAACCCTGTCCCCCCTCTCTCCCTGGGGGCAGACATCTCACTTTCAGGCTTTACCACACGGTGTGGACCCAGAGGAGGATTAAAGCTTCTGGGTGTTTCAGCAGTCCCCGCTGCCGCTTGTTCTGCAGCGTGCCGATGTTTGTTAGCAGTCAGGAAACCACCATTTGATGCTGGGGCAGCGTCCAGCAGGGCTGGAAGTTGTGTGTTTGTTTTTTTTAAATGATAAACCTGAGCTCGGACCAAATACAGATTGACTTTTGTGCTGTAACAATGGCTTGTTTCACAACAGCCACTCAGAGCTTTGGTGTCCAAGGCCAGTGGAAACGAATGAGTTCCCAAACTTTGCAGGATGGCGGCTGGGTCTGGCCAAGCTCCCAGTTTAACACAGCCAGCTTGACAAAGTCTTCAACAGGGCCGAGCCTGGGGGCACCATCAGCCTGGCGTTCTTATGATCGCTCCCATTAAGTAGCTGACTCAGTATTTTCTGTCCTGCCCTACCCATAAACTCAGGGTTTTGAATTTATGCTTGGAAAACAGAAGGTCTGTTTAACTACAGGCCTTGAAGGCCCTGTTTCCCCTTCTTGTTTGATGTCCCCCCATCAGGTTGAGGGAGGCCAGGATAAGAAAGATTGTTTGGTTGTGGGTGAGGGAACGTAGCCTGTGTCCAAGTTGTACCAGGGAGGAATTTTGGAGCGTCTCAGGTTGTTTCAGCAGCACTGTGAATGGTAAGAGAGGCTTGTCCACAGGATCACCACCAGCCTCAAAAGGTCAAAACGGTAGCTGGGCAGAGAACAGCAAAGATGGGTGAAGGTGGAAAAGCTGATACAGTTTGAGTGACTGACTTGGAGCAGAGCAGCCCTCTGTTCCCAGAACAGAAGGTCTGTGGCAGGCTTGGATCAACGCCGGAGCTGAAGGACAGGCAGAAACAGGTTGAGTTTCCTCTCCTGCTTTCCAGCTAACCTGAGTACCCAAGGGTAGAGCTGAGGGGACCTCTCCGAGTGAACCCCGAAGCTGCCTCTGGTTCAGCCCTGCTAAAACCCATGGTGTGGGACATCCATTTTTGAAAAAACGTAGCTAAAACCAAAGGGATCAACCTCCTGCAGGTGATGAATGTCTACACCCCTGCTCCCTTTCCTCTTTGATCAGTGACATTAAACCAGCAGCAGCCTGCACACCTGGCTCAGGAATTCTATTACTTGCAAATTGTCTACCTTGTGTCACGTTGAAGCAGTCCCATGTGGGGATGATGGTGTCACTCCTGGGTCCACGGGCCTCGTGGTGGTGGGTACTTGCTATGAGAAGTTAACAGGGGGCAGCTTTGTAGAAGACTGACTCAATCAGCTTGGTCCTGAAGAACCACTTGAGTTTATCCTCTCACTTGGGCCGTAACTCCTCATCGTTTTGATCTTTCTCCTTGATGATCCCGAGGGTCTTATCCAACCCGAATGTTTCTATGATTCGTGAGCTATTGGTGATGTCCAGCCACTAGAGGGGGAACAAGATCCGCAGTGTTGGCAGAAGGCAGCAGAGACACTATCTTTTTCTCCACTCGGACATTGAGGACAGGTCTTTGCTCTGGTGTTTCTACAGTAGAGTGTGACTGAGGGGTTTTTTTTTGAGCTGGAGTGGTCAGGAAAGTTTAAATAGTCACTATAACATGGTTCTGCTGGCCCTCACAGTTGGTGCGTGTTGTTTTTTTGCAACAGGGCTCAATAAAGGACCAGCTCAAAGCTTACGGTGCTCTCACGGAGAATGTCACACGGAAGTACACCAGGCAGATCCTGCAGGGAGTCTTCTACTTACACAGCAATATGATTGTCCACAGGGACATTAAAGGTGAGTAAATAATAGAGAGGCTTCTTGCTTGCTTGGATTCGTTCAACCCAGCCTCCCTCGGGCCCAGTGTAAATTCTTGTGCAAAACATAATGCTGGGATCTGGTATTTAAAGTACTTTTTCCCCTGACCTTCACCTACTTGAACCATAAAAATCATGAACAAGCAGCTGAAACCAAAATCTTGAGCTGTCTTCGTGCTTGGGAAGCGTCGATTAAATGCTCTTGAGAGGGATTATTTCTAATTGCCTTTGTGTATCTAAAAACCTGGTGTAATATACCCAAGAATTTAGGGGCCCTGGTGATCAGAGAGATCTGAAGCTCTGCTGTCTGTGGGTGGGGAGGATGATCTGTCGTCTCCCGTTCCCTGCTCACTTTTAGGAAACCTACTGAGAGAGGAGATGTCGGTAGGAGTCAATCCTCTCAGAGAGAAGCTGCCCTGGGAGAGAGGAATTTTATGTAGTGTTGAGTCCAGCCCGTGCCCTTTCTGCTTTCCTCGCTGCAGCCACTTCCATTCAGGTGGCTACTTCATCTCTTGGGGTTTCTGTTTTTTTACTTTTCACCTCAGGTGCCAATATTTTGAGAGATTCTGCTGGAAATGTGAAACTTGGAGATTTTGGGGCCAGCAAACGCATCCAGACCATCTGCATGTCCGGGACTGGGATTAAATCTGTCACAGGAACACCATACTGGATGAGCCCAGAAGTTATCAGTGGAGAGGGCTATGGCAGGAAAGCTGATGTGTGGTAAGAAATACAATAGAAATCCCACCACTGCAACTGAAACAATCCCTTTGGAGGGTTGTAATGGGAGCAGCAGGTATAGGTAGTTGTAAGAAGATCGTGCAGAAAAAAAATCAACCAAAGTCATTGTCTGCTTATGAATGTTTGGATCTGTGGAGAAGGTCAGCTTGGAGCTTGAAAGAGTTGGGATGACAAGCACTGTATTTGCAGTCTGCTTTTCCATTGGGTGCCCAAACAATTAGGGTCTACAAAACCTCGTCCCTTCAAGAGAGCCCTCCTTGGGGAAGTCTAAGGGAGTCTTCAGCAGGCAGCCCTGTGCCCTGTACCTCCTGCTCTGGCTGGTGGGAGGAAAATGCAGTTCAATATTTTAGGAGCAACTATGAGTGGAGGTGGAGGAGGGTCCCTGCTGTGCCAAGGACTCCTCAGCAAGCACAGAGAAACCTCTCGGGCTCTTTGCTGCTTGTCTGATGTGCTCCTTCTCCGATGCATATCGACAGTGAAGTTGGGTGTAAGCCAACGTGTTTCGTTCTGGCTCAGCTTCCTGGGGAACCACCTGCTATTGCTGAAGCTGGTGTCTAAACTCGTGCCTGAGTTTCCCTTCAGGCGATGCTCCAGTAAGGTCTTTCCCATGCTTTTACGAAACTTAATTATCTCACCAGATAATGTAGGCAGAGAAGCCACCAGCTTTAGGGTGAGGCTTGCAAGTTCACTCTAGCCTAGCTGCCAGAGCCCGTGAGCTTCAGGCTTGACGCATACCAGAGGTCTGCACCCATCTCTCGTGCGGGTTTGCTCCCCTCACGGTCCTTTCTAGGCAGGTGCAATCCTAGAATCAATTCGACTTCGAACACATGGCCACCCCCCCAGCCCCTTACCCTCACCCCTGTGTGCTTGGCGTTGTTGCAGGAGCGTGGCCTGCACCGTGGTGGAGATGCTAACGGAGAAGCCACCGTGGGCAGAGTTCGAAGCCATGGCGGCAATTTTTAAAATTGCCACCCAGCCGACCAACCCCCAGCTCCCCGACGGCGTCTCGAACTCCTGCCGCAACTTCCTCAAGCAGATCTTCGTGGAGGAGAAGAGGAGGCCGACGGCCGAGGACCTGCTGAGACACCCCTTCGTCAACTGCGGGCTCTGAGCCCCCGGCAGCGGGGATGAGGAAACGCCGGCAGGAGC
>NW_009704556.1:6518-6740 GCF_000703405.1 Apaloderma vittatum
TTGGATTTCCAAGCTGTGCTCGGGACCGTTGGCGCCGGGAATTCAGAGCGAGGGATTTCCCGGACTGTTGGGGTGCTGGCCTCGGACCAAGTAACCTCTTTGCTGCCAGCGATTCTGGAGTCGTCCCCCCCTCGCCATGTTACTTATCTCTTGGGGAAAGTGTGGCAAATGGGATCTGTCCCCCCGCACCCCCAGTACGGCAGCGATGCTGGCAGGGGCCCC
>NW_009704556.1:6825-7175 GCF_000703405.1 Apaloderma vittatum
CAGCCCACAGAGGTGGGGGGGACCGGGGTGTGGCCCTGTTCACAAGGGGCCCGAACCCTCTGGGAGGTCGTGGGAGCAGCCAGCGTCTCCAGCGGGGCAGCGTTTAATTCTGTTCTGTGCCTTAAGCGGTTACAATCAAGGAGTGATGCTCGACTGGGAGCGGCGACGCAGCAGCCGTGTGGACTCTGTGGGTGTCTCTGTGCGCGTGTGTGTGCGAGTCTCGGAAGGAGGGGTCTTCTTGGGGTGCAGGAGGTCTCTGTACCCCATGGGGTACACCCACAGACGGATGCCCGGGACCTCTGTGCGGGGGGAAGACGTTGAAATGCTGTCGATGCCCGCGACAGGCGAGG
>NW_009704556.1:7258-8845 GCF_000703405.1 Apaloderma vittatum
TGCAGCCCTGCCAACCCGCGCCCACGCCGGGGCTGAAGGGATGTCACTGCATTTTGGAAGTGGGAGCCTGGTGGGTCTTCATAAAACCCAAACGGGTGCCAAAAACGAGGGAGAGGGGACCGGCACCTGTGGATCTGAGCTGCCAGGGACCGAGTGTCTTCTCCTCCCCAGCCCTGGGTGCAGGGAATGGGGATGTCACCTCCACGATGGTGAAGCCTCAGACCCGGAGAGCAGAGCTGCACCAGTCGTGGGCAGCTGGAAGCAAATTTATTTTTTTTTTCCTGCTGTGGATTTGAAGCTGTTGGAGAAAACGGGCCAGTTGAAAGCAGAGCTGGGCTGCAGCCTCTTTGGCCAGCACTACCCTGCTGGAAAACCCGGGCAGGGGGAGCATGCAGAGTCCCTGGAAGCTAATTAATCAGTTCTTGGTGGTTTTGGACAAATTAATTGCACCATCCCGCCTCCCCCTTCCCTGCCGCATTAGCCATTTCCGCCCCAGCTCAGCAAAGGCTTAAAAAAAGCAGTTACCAGGAGGTTGGCATCTTCATGTTGCTTTTAATTGAAAATGAAAAGTGTTGCTTGGACTGGAGATGAAAATGAGAAATTGGACTTCGCACGTCCTTGAATTTTGCCACAAGGAAGGGATCAAGACTTCACACCAGGAGCGTTTCCTTGTCCGCAGCTCTGAAAAGAGAAGCAAAAATGAGAGTTATTTCCATTGAAAAAAAAAAAAGAAGAAATAAAGCACTACTCGTGTTAGGGCGAATTAAAAGAAGTAGCTAAAAGATTTTCCTACAGATTTGCCCACACAAAGCTGCTGAGGCCAGTTCGTGCCCAGGCTGGGGCAGCACCGTGGGTTTGCAGCGATGGGCAGCTCTCCGTGGGGAGGGGGGTTAAAGCTGTCTCCTTTCTCCAAGGGGGAATGAAGAATTTTATTCTGTGAATAGGACCAAATCCATCAGTCTGTTCAGTAATACGGGATGGATGGAAAAAAAAATAATAAAAAAATCAGTGTTGGCTTGCAAGGGTTTTGTCAGAGGAGGGAAACAAAGTGTGTTTTGACCAAAGCTAAAAAAAAAAAAGAAACAAACCCATTTTTAAGGTGTTTTCTTCTCTTTCATTTAATCTGTTTGGTTTTGATTTTTCCCTTTGAGAGCAAAGCGAGGTTCGAAAACATTCCCAGGGCCCTCAGACCACCCAAACCTTCCCATGGATGGATGCGGCTCGTGTGTGTGAGTGCACACGTGTGTGTGAGCGTGTGCGAGCGTGTGCGTGTGAGCACGTGTGTGTCGACGCGTACGACTCGCTTCTCAGGTGCCTTTGCCTTTTTTTTTAAAAAAAACCCAACCTTGCAGTGTTTTGATGTACAGAACGACACTAGGAAGAGAAAACGTAACGTTACGCCGTGTAAAGTTGATTTTTTTTCCCGTTCATTTATTTGATTTGGTTTAATTTTATTTTATTTTCCCCGTAGCGGCCACGTATCCACCAAGCAGTGATTTTCTGGGGGGATGAGGCTGGCGTGGGACATCGCCTGTCCCCTGCACACCAGCTCAGTCCCTTCCCAGCAGGACAGTTCCCAGGGGGCAC
>NW_009704557.1:0-276 GCF_000703405.1 Apaloderma vittatum
GGTCGTTTTGTTTTTTTTTTCCATGAGTTTTTAACGAGAAACGAGCCTTTTTGGGGTTTTTTTTGGGGGGATGCATTAAAGAAGGGTCCTTTGCGCCACTGGTTTTTAACCTTGACAATAATTTTCAGAGAACGTAAACTCCGGCTGCGCACCGAGCCGGCCAAAATTCCGGTTGAACACAAACCGGGCCGTAGGCTCCGACGCCACGACCCATTCCAGGGGTTCGTGCAAAGATGATTTGACTCGGGGAACGCGGGAGTAGCGGAGCTTGAAGGG
>NW_009704557.1:336-564 GCF_000703405.1 Apaloderma vittatum
CCGGAGAAGCTGCTCCGACCTTCCCCGCGGTTATTCCAGCCCGTGACGTGGTTTGAAAACACCTTGGGGGGGGGGGAAACAAAAGAAACGGGCAACGTGCAAGCGAGGTGAAGGATTGAGCTGAGCTCAAAGTCACCGACTTCACAAAGGAACCACGACGGGTTTCGCGTCCGAGCGACGGCGGGTCCGGGGGTGCTTTGCTTTCCTTTAGGGTGAGGGGCACCCACC
>NW_009704558.1:0-300 GCF_000703405.1 Apaloderma vittatum
ACGCCAGCGCCACCGGCGGAGCAGAGACCTGGGGAGAACAGGGGAGGGGGTTTCATGGGGGAAAGCGTTTTCCCCCGCAACATCCATCACCCTTCTCCCTGGAGGAGAGACGACTTCTGCAGGCTGTGGCAGATTTTTGCGCTGACGGGCAATTTTTGCTGCGCGTTGCTGGCAGCCCGCAAACTCCACGGCACGACGGCCGCTCACCCAGCACGGCCATGGTCAGAGGGGTTTTTTTGGGGCAGGACACGCTCTCTGCAGAGCAGGGGGGGGGACAGTGGTGGGCGGTGTCGGCTGGGC
>NW_009704558.1:347-838 GCF_000703405.1 Apaloderma vittatum
CACCGGGGAAGATGCCACAGTGTTCGCCCGGTCTCGCTGGCCGGGAAGGCTTTGCAGGGCCCCCTGAGCTTCACGGGAGCGCTCTGTGTCATCGCCGCTGCTTTCCAGCGAGGCGTTTTTTTGCCGTTGGAAACCTTGCAGAGAGCCGGCTGCTCCCGCTGTGCCGAACCTGGGAGAAATCTTCTCCCGGCTCTGCTCTGCTCGGAATAACCGGTGTGTGCAGATGCAGGCGAGCAGCCGGAGGGCAGGAACCTGCTTGGCTCTGGGCTGCGGCGGCTCCCTGACAGCAGGGGAGGGTGAGGAGAGCAAACGCGGTGTAATGACCAGAAATTCGGGGCCATTTCCTCTCCGTGCATCTGTTCTCCTCCTTCCAACGCTTTCTCAAATGGCTTTGCCGTGGTTGGCCTGAGTTATTCACGGCTCCGGCAAGGTCAGTCCTACCCCGGGGGCTGCTCGCTGGGCTCAGCCTGGCTGGACCGGGCTCAGCTGCC
>NW_009704559.1:0-217 GCF_000703405.1 Apaloderma vittatum
CCAGAACTCAAATTCACCCGCTCTCACGTTATTTAAAGCCCGGCGCAGCTTCCAACTCCTGCAATGATGGAAGAACCTCGCTTATCATCGAAAGAATGTGTTTCTGCTCCCTGTGTTATGGAGAAAAGCCTGAAAACCAACCCCTGGGGATTAAACAACTCTAGAAAGACGGAAAATTAAAAATTCATGTAATTTATATTATTTAAAACCTGGAAGT
>NW_009704559.1:312-560 GCF_000703405.1 Apaloderma vittatum
CTGGGATCAGGGACCCCAGCCCCACGGAGCCCAGGGCCACCCCTCCGCACCGCTCCGACGGCAGGATCTGGCTTTAAATGGGTTTTTAAACACCTCTGAGCTCGTGGGATGCAGCGCGCTGCAGAAGGACCGCGTGGTATTTTTACCGTTGCATTAGTTCCCGTTTAATTGCCGGGATGGTATTAAGGGCACGGAGCGGGGTCCGGGCAGTGGGGATGCTGCCGTCAGTCCGTCCTGCCTCAAACCCT
>NW_009704559.1:669-1012 GCF_000703405.1 Apaloderma vittatum
GCCCGTCCTCTCCCACCTCCTCCAGCCTGGACACTCCTTCTCCTCTGATGCCATTCTGCAGCACTGGGGAGCAGGATGGGGTCCCGTCAGACCCCCCGGCAGCGCTCTGCACCTGGGGACGCTCCCGCTGTCACCGCCTCCCCAGCCCAAGGGCTCCCCCGACCCCTGGGCATCGCCCCGTCCTCCACGGCCTCGGTCCCCGCACGTTTCTGAGCTGGTGAAAAAGCCCTGTTTCATGCCAGCGCCGGTGGATGGGCTCCCCCGAGCTGGGAAACACGCTCGGCTCTCACCGGGGCTGCTCCCACGCGGGAAACCTCCCACTCGTGACAGCCCAGGGATGTCC
>NW_009704559.1:1370-1591 GCF_000703405.1 Apaloderma vittatum
GGGAAAGCCGGGCAAAGGAGAGGGATCGAGCCCAGGATGAGGTGCGGGGCTGCACCCCAAGCTCTGGACCAGCACCGAGCCCTGCTCAGCCCCACTCTGCTCCCCACACCAGTGGCCTCCCAGTTCAGCACTGGGGAGGCGACGCCTGGCAGCTCCCGCAGAGACCAGTGACATCCCCCGGCAGATTTGCTTTATAGGGTCACGGAGGAAGGCACCAGCAC
>NW_009704560.1:0-11836 GCF_000703405.1 Apaloderma vittatum
GTCCCTTCCAACCCCAATATTCTGTGATTCTGTGACTGCTGACGGGCTCAGCCGTGGCCAGTGGTGGGGTCATCCTTGGAGCCAGCCAGCATTGGCTCTGTCACACCCAGGGGAAGCTTTGAGCAGCTTCTTGCAGAAGCCGCCCCCACTAACCCCCGCTACCAAAATCCAGCCAAGCAAACCCAATACCCTCATAAAGTCACAGAGTGCAATAAAAGGCAGAAGAGCGCTGCCACTTCGAGTTTTGTGTTGGTTTATTTGTCTTTTGGGCTTGTATTAAGACGACAGCGAGTATGTAAACTCGACTGGGAGGACAGCAAACTGTTTCCTGGAACGCTTTGGTGAGGTGGATGAGTGTTCTGTTTAAAGAGAACCTTCTCCCTGCGGAATTTGAATGATTAATTACAATATAGGTGCTATTTCTAGTGGAGGAAAGCTGTGGGAATTTGTTTGTGGCTTTTTTTTTTTTATTCTATGATAATAATTGCAGTAACAAAACCCATTTGTCAAAGTGTTTGGGTTTTTTTCTCTCGTTGCAGTACTGAATGTTGTATCTTGTTTTAATTACTCTCACAAATGTCCTGAAGCAGTGATATAAAGGAAAACATGCAGATTCTCATTTTAATGCTGCATCTGGTTTTATAGAGGTTTGTGTTCCCGCTAATTTGCACAATGGTGCTGGAGGCTTAGAGGGCTTCAAGTGTTCTTCTAAATATTTGCACAAAGGTGAAAACCTGGAGGTAGACTGCCCATAAATTTGGTATTAATAGTAGCACGTTCATCTTAAACACTCATTAGTGTTAGTACTTTAAATTGTTTTCTAAAAGCCAACCTGCTTTAAATAAATGTTTCTGGGTATTTTTCTGACAAAAAAATGACCTTTGCTTCAGCATTTTGTGTCTCAGGAACTAGTTTAAATGGAGACTTCCATGCGGAAAGTTAATATTTCTAGCCAGGTAGCTTACTTAGTTGTTTTTGATAGTGAATAGAATAGGAACAAAGGAAATGATATAATTTAGAATTACATTTTCTTTAGGACTAGGGAGCCTAGTAAGAAGCGGTTTTTACCCAGAGCCACTTAAGAGTCTGCATCTGTCCATGACTGGAAGCGAAAGGTTTTCCTCCCATTTGCAAGGAAATTAAAATGTAAAAGCTGTTTTTAATCACATGTGAGGCCAATTCAGAGCTTTCCACCTCCACTTGGACCGGTTTTGGTTTGTTTTTTTGTTGTTTTAAATGTAAGAATAAAAAACCTTTAGAGATGATGGAGGGGGAAGAGAAGAATGAAGAGAGAGCTGCGCTGTGCTTTTTTGTGCATCACCTGGGAAGCACTTCACTGGGCATGGGGAGACCATTAAGAGCTGAGAGGATGTTTTCAACTGCTTCCTCCGTTATCAAGTCGGTGGCCTTGTCCGTTTTAATACCCAGGTGAGGCGCTATAAGGACGTTCTTTAATTTTAACAACGCGTGGTCTCTGGGGGAAAGAGGGAAAAAAAGAGATAGTTAGGTTGCCTCCTGTTGTTTGTCTCAGTAAAGAGGAGTCCTGCTTTGGCTTTTGCCCTCTGCTTAACTATAAACTTAATTTATTATAACTTTACAAGCCCCACTTACATCCGCAGAACCCAGTCACTTGGTTCAGGTAACTCTGGAGATTGAAATAACACGTTAAGAGTTTGCACTGTGCTCTTTTGTCCAGAAACAGGCTTTTGCAACAATTTGAACTATGTCAGAAGAGAGGACTAAGCCCCCCTGAGATGTTAAGCCAACACCACGGCCTGAGTTATAGTTAGGGGGGCTCAGGTAATGAATGGGGGTGTCCTGCCACACAGATATTACGAGACCAAACTCCCTCCAACCCAAAATGCAGCCGGCACAGGTAACTCCCTGAGGCACCGTTCTGTTGGATGTGTCCTTCGGGAAGCCAAGTAGCCTCTGGGCCCCAGAGATCTGCAGGACTTCAGCCTCCCCTTGGGGAAAGGAGCCTGTCCCGGTCCCAGAAGGGACGAGTTCCACCCACTCACTTGGCCCTTCAGACAAACTGCTGTGCGAATGCTGCAGCTTCATATGGTGACTCTGAGGTGTTCCCTCTTATCAGACCCAACATCTGGGCTGCAGCCCATTCCTACCCATGGCCCTTTCACACAACCCTCCATCGCCCCAGGGGTGCCTCTGCCAGCGCTGCAGGGACCTTCCTGCCTGCCCAGGGCTCACCCATCCCTTCGGAGTAAGAAGCTGGCATCCTGGGCAGTGGTTCGGGGTAGGTGACGTCCAAAGCTGCCGCCCTGCTAACACCAGCCCGCAGAGCTGCCGCCAGCGCCTCTTGGTCAACCACGGCACCAGGAAGGGAAGGGAAGGGCAGCGAAGGGAAGGGAAGGGCGAGGGCTTTTCACCATGGCTCATCTGTCCTGGGTGCAAGCACTGGCTGTGCAGTGGGACACAGTGCGGTGCCGCGCAGGACACAGTGGGACCTGGCTCGTGCTTTCTCCTCAGGGCCGGCCACGGCTCTGGAGGGTACCTCGACTGATGTTGATGAGGGTAGCTGTGGGTTTCATCAGCTCCAGCTCCCTCTTCCCAGTGAGCTTGTGTGTCTGAGGGGTCAGGTTCACCACCACCATCACGAAATCCTCCTGCCGGAGCAAGTCATCCACCCTCTCGCAGTGAGCAGTGCCCACAGCGTGCTCCTCTTGCTCCTTCCTGGCAGGGAAGAAAAGGATCGCTCCGTACGTAGTTCAGGGCATCAGGCCTGAAAATATTTTCTTCAGCGATGTCACTGGCATACAAACTAAAAAAGAGTAGTTGCCATTTCTCCTGCTCTTCATCAATTTAGCTGCCTGAACTTTGGGAACTAAAGAAGCAATGATAGGACAATCTTCTGCTCCGGTGTGAGAGAAGACTTTGCATTATCTCCTCCCTAAGCTAGCGATAAAGAAGTCACACTAAGAAAATAACTTCAGTGTAACTTTGGACCGTGTGTCTCCTAAGACGTGTGTTTTGTTGGGGTTTTTTCAGTGTACAGGACAACAGAGATTAAGCAGATAAACAATAGACTGGACCCACAACTAGTTTTGCATCCTGCTTCAGCACATAAGCTTGAAGTGTAAAATAAGCCATTTTTTCATTTCTGTCGCTCTGTGCATTATTATTCAACCTTACATAAATACCACTTTAAAGACTGAAAAATACTAAATGGAGGGAGCTAGTGATGATCTGTGGGAGGGGGAAGTATTTGTGCCTTATTTTCTCTTTTTTAAGTGTTTAATCATCGAGTAATTCGTTACAAGACTAATCTGAGGCAACCATTCTTTTTTTTTCCCCTTCAGTTTTCATCTTGGCCTTATTCCCTCATTTCCTCCTCCATCCCTGGCGTAATTCCCTGAAAAAGAAATACTATCTAACAGAGAGTTTCTGCTGTACTTGAGGTCAAGACCCTTAATTATCTTTACCTCTGTGTCCTGTTGTGGTACAAAATGTTCATTGCAAAGGCTTTGGCTCTCAGGGCGATTTCGTACCCAGTGCTGCCCATGCTGATGATCCCCAGAGCAGCTCCAGTTACTTGAACTCCCAGAAAATTGGCTTCACAGTGCTCCAGACCAGAAGAAATTGCCATGTGATGCCCTGTGACAGAGAGACTCTGCCATGAGAAATGAATGAGGTCCGACAGAGAGGAACGAGGCAAAAGAGCCTGGGCTGGTTGTGCTACTTTAGCGCGCTTTTTAACACTTGCAAACACACAATTTTTAAATGGCAGTGTGGTTTTTTTGTAGTGCCCTAGGTGGCTTGCTAACGGATCTTCTTTCCCTGCCATGTTTACGTGATGTTCCCGTTCATGCTGACCGTACTATAAAATGCCTTTTGATGTAATCTGCCCTAAAAATCCTTTTACTGCTTCAGCCTCATAAAAATATTGCCCTGTTCTGCATGGACAATCAAAATAATTCGTGCCTAACGCTGCAGGGTTTGGAAATGACCAACACCAGACGTTGGGTTTGGTGTTTAGGCTCAGAACAGGTTTCCTGTTCACCTCTGCCACTCTCCTTGGAAAGAAAAGTGCGACTTCTTTAAAAATCGCTACTGGGCAATTCACATAATTATCTGTTAAATCTGCAGAAAAATTTGGAGAGATTTAAAGCGGGGAAAATACACTTATTAGTCTGCTAGAAAGGTGACAGGCTTCTGATAGCTCAGTCTTCTGCTATTTTGTTCCAAAACATCAGCAGAATACTGTGAAAGTGAAAAAATGCTTCAGCATAAAGCCAGGCCATGCCATGCCAGAAATGCCACCACGGAGGGTTTATGTAGACAGGAACAAGAAATTAATCTCCCTTTTAATCGATCTCTTCCGTGTGAGATGGAAACGGATTTAGGGGGAGATAAGTCTCCTTTGAGTTTTGAGTTTGTATGAAATGTCATGTTTTCATACGCAGGAGGCACGGTGCAGGGTCTTGTTCATCTGAAATTGTTACATTAAATCTACAGCCGTATTTATTTTAAAAACTAAATTCCAGCTTCTATGACCACTTGGTCGAGAAAGCAAAAAGTTGCATTTGAATTGTATGTGATGAGATTCTGCTCTCTGTGATGTTTTCAACCCAGGGCGGTGAGCCGTGGAAAACCAAACTCACATGATTTCATTTATACCTGCTTAAAATGTGTTATGCATATTTGCATATGATAGAATTATTTAGATATGATACATAAAATATGTAAAAATAGCAATTGTTCTACCTGCCAAGCCAGCATATTTAGGTTTTTGCATTTTATGTGACACTAAGTGCAGGAGCTCTCGGTCAATGACTGGTTTGTGCCACCACAAATAGATCGCTTGGACCTTTTTACTCCTAAGCCTCCTGTTCTCGAGAAGTTCCCCCATGGTGATGAGGCAGAAATGTTTCTTCAGGAATTCCACGTGGCTGTGAAGGATCCCCTGTAAGCCACCGATTTCATTTACCAAAAGCCCAGGTAGCTCTTCTCCCCCCATAACCTGCGCAAAGAAAGGCACAAAGTCTCAGAAGGAAGACGTGTAATTATTTCCAGGCGTTTTAAAGAATAATCACTTTCGCGTCCTATTTCATGGCATCTACGATGAGGTCTCTTACGTCTCATGATTTATTTCTCATTAATTACTTACTTTCAGACCATTCAATGAATCGCTTTCCCTCCCTTGAAAACACATATTGCCACGTCTCTGCAGTTTAGACCAAACCCAGCTCGGGAAAACAAATGGCACGGCTTCATCGTGAACTTTGAGTTACCAGGTTAATTTTTAAATGCCTCCTTGCAGAGATTTTTGCAGCCTCCTGTCCTGAAAGGACACCAGTGCCTTCTCCTGAGGCTGTCATAAGTTAACAGAGTAATACAGGATTTTATGGAGGTGACAAACATTTTGCTGAATTTTCTGACTTCGTTGCTTGCTCATAGGAAAGAGAATGTAAGAAAAAGCTTGGCCCCGGGCTACAATTTAGGGGCGATCACTAATTGTGCTGTGGGCTGTGCCCTCACCCATGTGATGTCAGCGGTAGATCTACCCTTGTTTCTTGGCCACTCAAGGAAAGAAGCATCATTTTTGCCTGCGTGGAGGAACTAAATCTCTTGGGATTTACTTTGGTTTTCAGAGGATCCCCTCAGGAAAATCAGAGACACTTTCCCAACGATCGGATTTGCTTCGCTTTAGAATCACAGAACTGCTCAGGCTGGAAAAGGCAACTTTAAGATCATCGAGTCCAACCGTTAAGCCACCAACACCAGGCTGACCACTAACCCGTGTCCCTGAGCACCACATCCGCAGGGCTTTTAAACCCCTCCAGGGGTGGGGACTCCACCACTGCCCTGGGCAGCCTGTGCCAGCGCTTGACAACCCTTCCCCTGAAGAAAATATTCCTGATACCCAATGTAAACCCCCTCCGGTGCAACTTGAGGCTGTTTCTTCTTGTCCCGTTACTCAGGAGACTGACCCTACCTTGCTACAACCTCCTGCCATGGGGTTGTAGAGGAAGCAAAGCTCTTACCTAGGAAAACCTTAGGCCTATGATAATTTCAAATGAGTTTGCTTTCCTCAGTGTTTTGATACAAAAACAGAATGTTGCAATATTGGCTGAAAAGTGTGTCAGGACACAGTCAGATTTCTGCTAGGAATTAACGCTCAATCCACCTTTAACATGTTTGAGAGTGTTACACAAACTGCACGGTGTACTTAGAGTTTTGTAGCAGCGTGTACTGGGAAGAGAACACAGGTAATTTATTGAAGTAATGGACTGAAGATATCAAAGTGCTTAACTCCTCAGTTTAAAATCTTGAAACAAAGCCCTTTTATTCACTTCTCTTTATTTTTCAGAATTGGTAGTAACCGTAGAGATCCAGTCTAGCGAGATGATAGCTTTGCAGCATCACGACAAAAAGCAGCAGTGCAGGAACAGGTTGCTTTTCTTTTTCTTTTTTTCCCCAGTTTAGAAGTGGTAAGCAGCAGCGCTTTCCCATACGTGTGAGATCCAGTGCTGTCACCCGGCACACGTCATTTGGGGAACACTTCACTTGGCACAGGCTGGCCATTAAGAACAGCCAGAATATTTGCTATTGCTTCTTCTGCCATCATACGGAGGGCTTGGACTGTGGCGGTTCCAATGTGAGGAGTGATGATGATGTTATTTAATTTTAATAAAGGATGATCTCTGCGAGAAACAGAAAGAACAATGTGTTACGCCGGGAATTTGCTCTGCAGCTCTCCCACGCTAGTTGTTAACAACTGAACCTCAGGAAAGAGCAAGAGTCGTTTCTTTTTTCCTCTCTCTTGAACTCGTTCAGTTATGTTGGCAAAAAACCCCAACGTATGCGGGAAAGGCAAATAATTTGTCGTTGATTTATGCCTGTGCTGAGGTTTTGCCCTTCAACTGTGGCAGACTCCCGACAGGGACTGAGGTTATGAGCAGGTTTTTGCCCGCAGATCAGAACGTTTCAGATTAACAGAATGGGTAACGGCTTTCTTTACCTTGGCAGAGGCTCAGGGTATGTCACGTCCAGAGCAGCAGCCCTGATGACCTTCTTCTGCAGAGCTTCTACCAGCGCGTCTTGATCAACGACTGCGCCTGCATCGAAAGGAAATCTTGCAGTCGTGACGGGTCAAGGAACCTGGGAGAGGTAAAAGGTCTCGAGGGTCTAGTGTGGAAAAATCACAGGATCTTCATCTCACTAGAAAGCAGAATGTCCTCCTACCAACCATTAACCAAACATAAATTTTACTTATTAATCTTTAATTGGAGGAGGATTATGGTCCACTGCAGAAGGCTTTTCCTGGGATGTGACCGGTTTCAATCTTTTCCTCATTCTGACACTGCCCTCCTATATTAATATAGACAAATAACTTAATCTCATCAAGCTTTCTACTCTTTTATCTCCGCTTTATTTACTGAAACTACAATCTCTCTCATATGCTTGTTGGGTGCCAGCAGATCTCCAGTGGCATGTGAGGCGCCTTTTCTACAGAGCTGTTCCAAACGGAACTTAGGTCCTTCCTTGTACCCGCTTCAGCGCTGCTGCTGAGAAACCTTTCTGTTCGTTCCATAGGCAAAAAAAGCATCTGTCTTTAGAATAAGGCTAACGAGAGCAGAGCAGCAACCCGAAATTCCAAAGGACGTCTGAACACACAGCATCTGAGAAGCCATTCATCCGTCAACTGCCAGTTCCTTCGGGATTCAGACAAGGGATATTGCAGGTGGAGGGTGGAACGTCAACAGAATCAGACAAAACCCAACCTTAACTGTAGGCCCCAAACAGGGCTTTTTGGTGGTCCTACCTCGGCTGATGTTTATAAGAGTAGCTGTGGGTTTCATCAGCCCCAGCTCCTTCTTCCCAATGAGTTTGTGAGTCTCAGGAGTCAGGTTCACGACCAACATGACAAAGTCAGATTGCTGCAGCAGGTCTTCCATCTTCTCGCAGTAGCGGGCGCCGACTGCCTCTTCCTCCTCTTTTCTTCTGAAGGAAAAATGCACAAACGCCCCCAAATTGCCACAACTATTTCTAACTGGCTTTAACAATCGATCAACCCTAGGAGATATCTAGGAAAGAGCACACAGATCCAGAGGTTTGAGGGCAAGGTCAAGGAGAAGACATGGAAAAAGCGATGTACGTGTGAAAGCAAGCATATGGGGAAATGAAGTCCAAAAGAAAGGGAACTACACAACCAAGAGATATTAAGGCCCTTGTCATTAGTGCCTGTGTGATGAGTGATCCGGCCGGGCCGAGGAGGCGGGGGACTGCCTGGGTGGGCCAGGGATGCTGCCTGAGGAAGTTTCTGCCGCTGCCCCACCGACCTAACCACGTGCAGAACTCGGATGCTTTTACCTCCGGTTCCTGTTATGGTACAGGATCCTCATGTTGAAGGCTCGGGCTCTCTGAGCCACCTTGTACCCAATGCTGCCCATCCCGATGATCCCGAGCGTCGCTCCGGTCACTTCCACTCCGAGCCAGTCGACAGCAAAATGCTTCGTGTCTGGAGAAACCGCAATCTGGCTGCCTGAAGGTAAGCACACGCTAAATGGGCACAAACCGACCACAAATGTAGGTTTGGGGGAAATAAAGTTTCTCCCATCGCACCAGCTCCTCAGGGAATGAACCCTTCTGTGGCTGCAGTGTTTTCTTGGAAGATCAAAAATAGCTTCTTTGACACTTACCACCCTGCAGACATTGACCAGTCTTTAAAGACACGCACTACTGCTGGTGGCACAGTTTGGAATAACCTTATCGAAAGGATTATTGGCTATGTCAGTAATAATGCTGATGCTCTTCTGGAAATACAACCCATTGGTTTAGACAAACTCTTCACAGAAGCAGGAAAAAAATATGGAGAGTTACACTAATTACTGCTCTAGGAATGGGGACGTGGCCATTAACGCTTTGGACCTTCCTGTAGGTCCTAACATGTGCTCCAAGGGGAGACAGAGAGGTGGTGACATTTGATTTGGATGCATTTTCTATAGTTAGAAACAACTCACTCAGTGAAAACTGAGTCCTCCAAATTTTTTTTCCCACATTTCGATTCAGACATCGGTGTAATAGTAAAAGTGAGACACGCCAAAGCAGCAGCCGAGATCAATGAAAATTTATAACATTACCTTCTACTATTCTTCTGGCAGAGGCCAGCATCAAGGCCGTTCCTATGTCTGCTGTTGGGTCCGCCACGGCCCGTGGCGTGTTGGTCACTTTTACGCCAAAGTTGGAAATCATTTTCAAATCTAAGTGATCGACTCCAACCCCAGAGTTTCCAATTACTTTCAAATTGGGCAGGCTTTCTAGAAGTTCCCTGTCAATAGTTGGCCTGCACTCAAACACGAAAACAGATTGGATTTTTTTGCCCATTTCCTTCTTGTTTTCAAGAAACTCCTTCATGGTGATGATGTGAAAGTGTCTCTTCAGAAGGGCTGCAAGGTTTTCTAGCACGCCGTGAGTTCCTCCTACATCCAGAATCAAAACGCCCGGCAACTCTTTCTCTGCCATGACCTGCAAGAAAGGAATAGGAAAAATACTGCTTGGTTTTGGAGAACACCCTTAAAGGAGTGATGCTGTAGGGATCATTTAAATTCACATCTGTAAAACAGGACACGGAGGGAACTCAATATTGCTTTCAACAATACAGAATAAATCCACAGCCAGGTGGTACTAACACGGTGCATCAGACAACTTCCCGGCGGTTTTACTCAGTTTAAACCATAACAGCAAGGAATATCCACCCCTTCAGACATAAGTCCAGTTCTTCTCACACAGCTCCACTTTAGTCCTGAATCAATATTGATTTCCTATAAATCTGGTAGATTCTCAACCTTACTCACAAATTCATTTCTATATTCACTAATTCTACTTCTACTCATTCAAATTGTATTTCAAAAACAGAAGCTGCAAGAAAGTTACTCCAAGTTTCACACTTAACGGTTACGGGTCATCGAAGCTGCAGGTAGCGCAGGGAGGCACCGAGGCTCAGATGGGTCTGACACAAGTGGTTTAGGTCTAACAAATATGCATGACAAAGGGGCATCCTGGCTGCTACACTGCTTGCCTTCGGTGTATTTAAGCATCCAGATCTGTACTCAAACTTAGCACACCCATGCCTATATGCTGAACCAGGAGGGAGGAGCGCTAGTGGTGAGCCTTTAAGTGCCACTGGCAACATAGTCCTTCCTGCTAGAATTCTTCCCCTGTCCAGACAGTTTTGAGCCCAGTCTTGTCAGCAATGCGCCTGGGAATGTATTTATTGTCCCCCACAATAAGCAGGAAGGTGATCCGTGAAGAAGCCAGAGCTGGTTCGGCTTTAAACAAACCAGCTTGCTCACAGGCTCGTCGGACGTAATTAATCTTTTCATTAGTGTGGACGTGCTGAGTCTGCCACAGTTTCAGATGTGTCTCCTGCGTGCGGGACACACAAAGAGACTGCAGCTTTGGTTCAACAAGCAGGGTTCTGCTGGTACCAGGTGCACTCTTAAAAAGCTATTATTGATAGGAGTAAGCTAAAAACACTTAAAGACACCTTGCAGAGGGTGAGGGGCTCTCCAGATACCAACCTTGGTCTGAGGAGCACTCACTGTTTGTCTTCCAGCACTACCTGGGCACATCCCGTACCTCTGTCTGTTATCCACACTTCTCCTGTGACAGCGATGTCCACGAGAAGCAGCAGCTGGATGAATAAATTTATACGCCACATTTGACTGGCCAGACATCAAGGGAATCGGTTTTAACAGACTGAAAGCTTTGCTCCTGAACATAATTACTCAGATATCAGATGTCTTGTCCTGTGTGCTAAATGTAAACCTGTCAAGGATATGAAAATTTTGGGTTTGGACTAGTATCATCTGCAGTATCGCTAACTCTTTTTCTATTATTGTTTCTTTAAAGCTCTCTCTCCTCACATTCTCTATTTACATAACATTATTGCTTCCATGTGTGTACACATCTATATTCATAGGTAGTGCACTGATAAAATATATGTGTACTAAGTTCTGCTCTGTGCATTGAAGAGAAAGCTTTGAAATTATGACTTCAGATTGAGACAAGCGGGAAAATAAAAAGCATTACATTGAACTTCAGTGCTAATTGAAGCTGGCCTTACCTCTTTCGTGGAGCTTGACTCACTTATTTGCTCGCAGATTTGCTGACCGGCACTGCCGTATCGCTTGCGACAAAGCAAACCTACGCGTTTTTCCCCAGCTCTGTTTTGGATTAAAGTTAACAAATAGTTAATAGTTAATACCCAGGGTAAACTCCTCCCACTAACTTCTCCAGAAAAGAAAACAAGTTACCAAAAGAACAACCACAGACTTGACCAGGGCAGGTTTCTTCCTGACTGCGTTTCTCGCAAGGCTTTGTCTGACCAACGGGTCGGTCTCCAGTAAAACCACCGGGGAGTTCGCGAGTGTTTTCTGCCCGGGCTGGCTGCAGCCCAGCCTCAAATTAATTGGGTACAAATCACTGAATTTTGCACAAATGACTTCCCTTGGAGTTCCGCAGCGCCCAAGGCCAGGTTGGACGGGGCTTGGGGCCACCTGCTCTGGTGGGAGGTGTCCCTAGGGGTTGGAACGAGCTGATTTAAGGTCCCTTCCACGCCAAACCGTTCCGCGGTTCTCTGAAATTCACCCCGCTGTGCCAGGACTGGTCCCCGCAGCCCCGGTTCAAACCGCGGGGGATTTTTCTCAGTGTTTTTATAGCGGGAAATCCGCTTTTCTCCCTGCCTGCTGCAGGCCGGCCTTTCAAAGGTGAGTGCCTAGAACGAGTGTGGGGTGTCGAGTCACACCGGCGCCTTTCAGGAAGCAAAAAGATGGGCACGGGCCGGTCCCTCTCAAGGGTCAGCAGAGTTTCT
>NW_009704561.1:0-405 GCF_000703405.1 Apaloderma vittatum
CCTTCCCTGACTGGTATCTCTCCATCCTCCCAGGCTCTCCCTTGAAACTCAAAGCTTTGGGCTGATCCAGACTCCTTCTGGGTGATCGCACCTTGTATCGAGCCTGGAGCTCCTCAGCTGCACTTTGTGGCATTAGTTCTTTCCCAGGCTGCTTCCCACCATCAGGAAAAGCTCCACCATCTCTGAAACCACTCTTCAAGCACTCTCAGGCTACTCCTACACTGTCCTCAGACTGCACAAGGCTGAGCCCAGGGCCCTCAGCCTCTATAGCCTGGTCATGGGCTTGAGGCCTCCAAACCCCATCTTACGAGACCTCTGGCTACTCTTCATGGTGTTTGCAGATGAAAACTCAGTGGTCATAGGTTAAGAAAAATTGGAGTGAGACTTTATACCAAGGCCTGTAGT
>NW_009704562.1:0-448 GCF_000703405.1 Apaloderma vittatum
TGAGGGCGGAGAGAGAGGAGCGGGGAGTGAGGGGAAGGAAGGGGGAAATGAGGGGAAATAAAGAGGAGGGAAATAAGGGGAAAGAGGAGGGGATAATGGGAAAGAAAGAGAAGGAAATAAGGGGAAAGAGGAAGGAAATAAAAGAGCAGGGAAATAGTGGGAAAGAGCAGGGAAATAATAGTGGGAAAGAGCAGGGAAATAGTGGGAAAGGAAGAGAGGGAAATAAGGGGAAAGAGGAAGGAAATAGGTGGAAAAAGGGGGGAAATAAAGAGGAGGGAAATAATGGGAAAGAACAGGGAAATAGTGGGAAAGAGCAGGGAAATAGTGGGAAAGAGCAGGGAAATAGTGGGAAAGAGCAGGGAAATAGTGGGAAAGAGCAGGGAAATAGTGGGAAAGAGCAGGGAAATAGTGGGAAAGAGCAGGGAAATAGTGGGAGAGAGCAGGGAGA
>NW_009704562.1:495-1290 GCF_000703405.1 Apaloderma vittatum
AAAGGAAATAAGGGGAAATGGGGGG
Source organism: Apaloderma vittatum (assembly GCF_000703405.1). Lineage (NCBI taxonomy): Eukaryota > Metazoa > Chordata > Aves > Trogoniformes > Trogonidae > Apaloderma > Apaloderma vittatum. Next base: position 521 of record NW_009704562.1, read on the forward strand.
AAATAATGGGATGGGGAAATGGTAAAAGGGGAGAAATAAGGGGAATGGGGAACATCAAAACCAGGGAAACCGCAAAAATGCGGAAAAATGGGGAATGGGAAACAGAAGAAATAGGGAAATAACGGGAATGGGGAACATCCAAACCAGGGAGACACCAAAAACGGGGAAAAACTGGGAAGCGGAGATGGGAAAAAGAGAATGGGGAACAGAAAAAAACGGGGAAAAACTAGGAATAAGGAACACCAAGAATGGGAAACAGCAAAACGGGAAACACCAGGAAGGCGAAACAGAAATAAATGGGAAATAAAGGGAACGGGGAATATCAAAACCAGGGAGACACCAAAACTGGGGAAAAACTGGGAATGGGAAACGGGAAAAAATGGGGAAACACCGGGAAAGGGGAAACACCAGGAAGAGGGGGCAAAGCACAAAGCCCCGGGGAGCTCCTACCGGTGCCCTTGTACTTGTCGACGAAGCAGTACTTGAGCTCGTAGTCGCTCAGCAGGTCGTGGACTTCCTGGAAATAAAAAAATCAGCGTTTTAGGTGAAAAGAAAATTAAAAAACTTGATGCCTGAGGGAGGGAAAGGCTGTTCCTTACGGCCACCCCCCACCCCCTTGCCAGGAGCAAGCTGCTCCTCCTCTTCCTCATCGCCGGGCTCAGACTTTGCCCTCCCTGGAACGATTTTCAGACCTTGGGGATGGAAAGAATTAAAAATCTTTAAAAGGGGGCAGAAAGAGAGCGCTGAGGCGGGGGGGGGCAGTGCCCGTT